>NC_021164.2:51059165-51076002 GCF_000331145.2 Cicer arietinum | reverse complement strand
AAGAGTGTCTCCACATTTGTCTTCTCTAAGACCTTCTAATGCAACCCAAATGGAAAAAATCAAAGAAAGGGTTGGAGAAATGGGATTTATGGTTTGAGAAGAAGTTGAGAAATTTGAGAATTGAGTTCAACAATGGATGATGAAGATGTGATTTTTCTAAGGGGTACAAGATCATGGTGTTCCTTCCACCAACCTTCTTCCATATTTTGTTCCCCAAATCATCTAATTCATCTAAAATAAAAAACAAAGAGCTCTGAAGAAAAAAATAAAAATTTGATTTTTTTCTCAAATCTTTAAAATTTAATGTTGATTGGATTTCTTTTGTATCATGACATTGGTTTTATAGTCGATTGGTATTGTCAATAAGGATGACAATAACATGTGATGTGTGTTGTATAAGAATACTAAGAACTATATTTCAAGGATCATTGATCTACAATATTAAGGGTGTATAATTTTAATTATAAAGTATTTATTATATGCAATATGACCTCTACCTGAAACTTTGTTCTTGTGTGTTTGGTTTATGTTGGACCCTATGTCAAGATTCATATAGTTTTTTTGTTTTGTTTTAGATATTTTATTTCATTTATATTTTATCAAAAACGATATTTCATTTCTTAGCTTTTATCAAAAAAAGATATTTCATTTAAATTTTTTCTGCATATAATTTTACTTATTCTTAATGTGTGTGATGTTTTATGTATTTTTGTGAAAATGTAGTGTCTAAGGTGGTGGAGCAAATGTTTAGTTTTATTATTTATTGACTCTAATTAATTGTTTAATTAATAAATTTGATATTGTACTTTTCAACTTTCATTTTAAAGTGCACTCTTCCGACGCAAAATTGACTTGGCTATGATATATATACTTGAACTAAACTTTTTAATAACATTAAAAAAAAAAGTTAGAACAAAAAGCTACCTACAATCATTATGTACTTTTAGAAAGAATTAACTAGTTCAATGGACAAAAATAATTGTAGTTAAATATTTAACAATAGAACTATAATTCATACTACTTTACAAATTTTTTACGAGTCTCAAATTCTGAACATCAAATTCTACATTTTGGGTGAAAGTTTCTTTGTCTGTCAAAATTTATGTCTAACAAATATTCCATTGTGGAGTTGATGCATCTTCAATCAACTTGAATTTTCATTTTCTAAGTAATTAATTTTTTTATACATGGGACATAACTCCTTTAAGTCCAACTATAAATCATCTAACAAAAATGAATCAACCTGCAAAACTAAATTATCAACTATGAAAGTAAATTGTCATGAATTACAAAATATAATATATAAGAGGCAATAAAGAAGTATTATGTAGCAACTATCACAAGTTGTACCAATGACCATTACAAACTAGTATAATGCAATAACTATTATGATATTATTTTAATACCCATATTATGAGCAACTACAAAAACAAATACAAATGGTTATAAGAAGTCATCAATTAACACCAATACACTCCTAACAAAGTAATCAATTGCTATAAAAACCGTCAATTTGGGTGAATTCTTAATCAATTGTCAAGGTCAAAATCAACCAAATACAAACAAGTCTTCATTGTTAAAGTCCAATATAAATTCACTTGTAGTGAATACTATCAAAGTTATATTGACACAAGTTTAACTCATTAACCACCTTATGTACATTCCTAACCAAAGATTTATACAGTACTAACCACTTTGATAAATATTTGTAAAACCTTAATGTTAACACCATTTTTTATGAAGAATTGTCTAAATTAACACCACATTAGTATAAAATTCTTGTTTAGGCATTACTCTACAAAAAAAAAAAAGCTTTAAACACTTTAAACCCTTAAAACAAAGAAAGTTCATAGTCTAACATCTAAAGCTCGTTATCAATTTCTACAACATTGCAAGTATAAAATTATAAATTTGAAATATTAGGGTAAAAAATATAAATCTTAAGCATAGCTAAAGGTATGAAAATAACAATGAATGAGTTGAAACCATAAGCAACAAAAATAAAGAAATAATCATAACCAATAAAAATGACAAATAAACCCTACAAAAAATATGATACTTTTTTAACACTACCATTATGGAGAGCATTGTGCAACAAACCTAGTTTATAAGTGTGTAGAGTCATGTTTTCCCATGTGCAAAGCTAAAGTGATATATGTAACAAGTTGACTATTGTATCATTGTATTTGTGTCCCAAAAATGTGTTTCAATATCATTTATGTTTCTTTAACAGGTAACATCACTAATTAGGAGCTACTAACCACCTAGTATTTTGACAATATTTCATTGAAACTTAAGAAGATGAAATAAATAACAACTTTTAAGCCTTAATGCTAGAACACTCTAAAGCAATTTTTGTTGTCTCCTATACTTATGATCATTGTGCCCTTACATGACATGCTAGTTAGAGTTTTCCAAAAAGCCCTAACATGATGTAATTGTTAGAACTTCCCCAAAACCCATTTCCTAGCCATATCGAAAAGGTAAATTTCATAAGGAATTTTTTGAACGCCTAGCAAGATATATTCCTTAGTAAAGTTTATGCAAAAAGTTGTTTATCCTTGAATAGGGTCTTGTCAAACTACATTACCACGACTAATAAAATATTGAAGTCCATTAAAGCGTATGCACATGCACCTATGAAGTTTCAGGAAATGAGTTAATTGGACATTTTTAACCAAAAATCTTTGAGGAGGCCAATAGATAAATCAAAGAAATGATAAAAAAATATAGGAAGTCAAGCATTTATAACTTTGTGAACTAGTTTACGGTAAATATAGCAAATGTTTGGAAGACAAAAAAAAAAATATTTGAGGCTCGAACAAAAGTAGTTAGAAAAATTTCTATTATGTTTGATTTAATGACTAAAACTATGACATGCAATGGTTATTACCACTACAAGAAGTAAAAAGGTTGAAACTCGTCAATAGGAAAAAGAAGTCCCAATACTAAGAATCAAAGTCTAAATAGTGAAACAAAATAAATGACTACTTGGCTAAAATGTATATGTAGAAAAAGAAATTGATATTCATTATTCCTTGATAATCATTCATTTCCTCCAAAGAATTTAAAGAAACTCAGGACAACCCCTATTGTAGTAGTGTTGTAGAAACTCCATATCAATATTTCGTGCAGTTAATTTGTCACATATCCAAATATTATAAATTCTTAAATGTGATATTGATTAATAAGATGAAGTTGAAATAATTTGAAATGGTAAAGTTAAAGGAGAAGTGGTATGCCATATTCAATAAGAAGTTACCACCAAATATTAAATATCCACGGAGTTTTACAATTCTATACTCTTTTGATTCTTGAAAAGCTTCTAACATGTCTTTTTTGTTAGGTGACATGAAAATTATATATATACACATATATACACGCAAGTGTATAAATAATTAAAATTGACCATGTCCTCATAGATCCCCTCAATTCGACTTGAGACACAGACGCGATTGTCAAGGTAAACATGTGTTGCATGGTAGCTCCCAACATTTGAAGGACTACCTCCAAGTCACCTAGGAATTCTCCACCAGAATACTCCCAACGTCTAACAATTTTTCCATAAGGCTCAACAACAGACCTTCGCAATCAGACTCACTCAATTGTATTTTCCCAACATCACAAGACTTGTCAAATACTAACTATATGATGACAAGATAATCTCCACGAAAAATACCCCTGACATTGAGTTCATCTCCTCGTTGGCTTAGATTACTCATTCCATCATGAACACCATCCTCAGCTTGGGTTGGATTCATCACAATTTAGTCAACTAGGGGGTAACATGAATATATTCCTCACAAGTTCATAACATTACATTCATAAATTATATATCACCGTTGTACAAACTTATATGCACAATGCATCTAAGTTTTATCATCACATAATCTCATCAAGTCAAACATTAATACAAAATTCATTAAACTTCTAATATCACAATAATATCAAATGTCACACATTCAACGTGTTGCGAAAAAACCAGAGATAATTAGCGATAACTATCTCAAATGGCCAAACAGAAAATACAATTCCAGAGCAAAAATAATTGGCAGAAAATTAAATATGAGACAAACGCAATTTTTAACGTGGAAAACTTCCTTCTAATTGAGAGAATAAAAACCACGGGACCTAGTCTAGTAAAACTTCCACTATAATAATTAATGGGTACACTAGAGTCTTCCTAATAATAATAAGGAACATCAATCAACAATAACAACCTTATAACAACCTTCCACTAAAGTGGGTATACCAAAGTAACTCTCAGAGAAGATAAAATTACTCAAACTGTATATTAAAATAACAAACTCAGTGGTAGAAATAACATACTAAATTTGTAGATCAAACGGAGCAAGTTTGCTACACACCTGTTACCACCACCGGAACCAAACCCTTATTTTTCTTCTCTGGCAGCCTTTCTCTTTTGTTCTTCTAATTCTTAGGATTTCTAAATCCCTTTTATTTCCTTCGCGTGGGCCTAGCCCAATAATACCCTTTTTTTTTTTCTTTTTTTTTTCAATAATAATAATACATAATACTAATAAAACTAGTGGGTTCCACTTGGGGAGTGAACCCACCCAACAAATCTCCCCCTCACGACTTAAGTGGGAAGGTACTGCTTAACCATGCCAGTTTTCTTTCTACAACATATCATCTTCAACACAGGTAAGGTCTTCGTCATCATATTTGAACCATTCTCATCAGTATAAATCTTCTCAATTAAGAATGACTTCATTTCTAGTGCATCTCGTATCCAATGATACCACACTTCAATATGCTTCGATTTTGCATGAAAAGTCGAATTCTTGCTGAGATGGATCGCACTCTGACTATCACAGAATAACACAAACTTGTCTTGCTTGAGGCCTAACTCATGTAGGAATTTCTTCATCCACAAGAGTTCTTTGGATGCTTCAGTTGCTGCAATGTACTCAGCTTCAGTAGTGGACAAAGCAACACACTTTTGTAGTCTTGATTGCCAAGACACAGCTCCCCCTGCAAAAGTCATCATATAACCAGAAGTAGATTTTCTAGAATCAAGATCACCTGCCATATCTGCATCTGTGTAGCCATCCAACACAGGTTCATCACCTCCATAGCATAAACACACTTTGGAAGTGCCTCTGAGGTATTTGGGAATCCACTTCACTGCTTGCCAATGATCTTTACTAGAATTAGAGAGAAATCGACTAACAACTCCAACTACATGAGCAATATCTGGCCTTGTGCATACCATAACATACATCAAACTACCAATTGCGGATGCATAAGGAACTTTCTTCATCTCTTCTTTGTCTTTCTCACTTGTAGGACATTTCTCACTTGAATGGTTTATGGAATTATCATCACAAACAATGTAGACATTATTAATAGATGCAACTGTTGTTGTATCTTTATCATTTTTCTTCTCTTTGTCTTCATCTATTTCCCTTGATTGATCTCTCTTAAGGAACCTGCAATTTCTTTTTATGTGACCCGCTTTGCCACAATGATAGCATATCACTTCTTTTCTGGTCCTCGACTTGCTTCTTCACTTGCTACGACTTTCAGAGTTGTCGCGTCTATGGAAGTTTCTAGATTGACTTCTCCCCCGTGACTCTGTAACTAGTGCTTCTGACTTTGAGGAAGAACCAATCAAACCACGTTCCTTTCTTCGAGCTTCTTCATTCAACATGCTCTCTTTCACTGTTGACATTTTCAACTTTTCACTTGGAGCTTAATTGGTCAACGTCACAACAAAGACTTCCCAATTATCAGGCAAGGAACTCAACAATAACAACGCTTGCAACTCATCATCTAATTTAATTTCTGTAGTTGTCAACTGATTCACTGTATTCTGAAAAATACTCATATGCTCTGCCATTGAATCCCGATCTTTGTATTTCATATTCACCAGCTTCCGAATCAAGAATGCTTTATTTCGCACATTCTTTCGTTTATACAACTCTTTTAATTTTTCCCACATCTTGTTAGCATCTATTTCAGTTTCAACATGTGGATACACACAAAGATCCAACCACTTCCTGATCAACGTCACTGCCTTTCTATTCATCTTCATCTAGTCAACGTCAGATTTATCTGCAGGTTTAGCAGTGTCACCCTCAATAGAATCATACAAATCTTTATTGTATAACATGTCTTCCATGAGAGTCTTTCAAAGTGTATAATTAGAAGCGTTGAGTTTAATCATATTAGGACCTTTATTTTCCTCCTCCATTTAAATGCACAAATCAAATAATAATAGGGAACATCAATCAACAATAACAACCTTCCACTAAAGTGGGTATGCCAATGTAACTCTCAGAGAAGATAAAACTACTCAATACTGTATATTAAAATAACAAACTCAGTGGTAGAAATAACATACTAAATTTGTAGATCAAACGGAGCAAGTTTGCTACACACCTGTTACCACCACCGGAACCAAACCCTTATTTTTCTTCTCTGGTAGCCTTTCTCTTTCGCTCTTCTAATTCTTAGGATTTCTAAATCCCTTTTATTTCCTTCACATGGGTCTAGCCCAATAATACCTTTTTTTTTTCTTTCTTTTATTTCAATAATAATAATACATAATACTAATACTAATAAAACTAGTGGGTTCCACTTGGGGAGTGAACCCACCTAACACAACGAAAATTAAATCCATAAACACTTTATAAATATTTTTATTCCAATATTTAAACTCTCAATTCTCATATTTGCACAATAATTAATTTATCGCTCAAAGAGATATAGACGTATGTAGTCAGCCCCACATGAATCGTTGAAAATGCAACTTCCCATTCATCTCAATTATATTATACCCTTGAAATCAAATGTTGTCTCGCGCCTTATCTTATTTTGATGCTTTTACAAGCTAATCCAAGTCCACAATCAAAAATCTTACTTCATTTGACTCATCATCCTCCAATCTATCTAACTCAACTGTTTATTGGTAAACGTCAAAAATAAAATATACGAGTACACTCTTAAATGGTCAATTTCAAAATGGACTCAAGGAAACCTACCTTAAATCAGAAAATAATCAGCAGACAATATAACCACTGCGATCCCACGGTTGTTTTGGTGTTATTTTCACTCAAATCTAACTTGCTAAGACGGAGTACGGTGCAAAATAGATGATTTCGTAAATGGAGAAGTCGGTGATTTTATAGAGAAGTTGGGAAGACTAAAAATCTGAAGTAACATACTAAATTTTGAACATGAACTGAAGAAGTTTTCTGGATAACCATTCATCATTGACACCAAATTCTCTTGTTTTTTCAATCGGTTACTCTGTTTCTCTTTATATGATGTTCTCTTTTGTGTTTTATTAAACGAATGCTCCTTTTTATTTTTCCTTTTTATTTAGGTAGCCGCTCCTTTTTTTTATAAGAAATTAAGGATTACATTCTTTTATCTAATACACAAGGATTATAAACAAATCTCAAACCTATCATTTTCTTAAGTTTTATATAATTGAAACCAAACCGATACTTATTTTTTAACATTTCTCAAACATAATTTCATTTCCAAAACACTATCAATATTGAAATGCTAATACTTTACAAAATTAAGTAATAAGTTTTTTTTTTTTTATAATATATTAGTAATAACTAAAATCCTTATTTTCAAAATTATCATTATACTTACTAATATATTTATTTTTAAATTATTTTAACACTTCTATAATAAAAATATAGATTTTAAAATATTTACAATATATTCAAGCAATTATTTCTAAAATACATAAATTAAAATAAAATATAGTTAGAAATAATTAAATATAACTATATGTACATTTAACTTTAATTAAATGCACAAAAAAATATTACATCAATTACTAATGCGCATATTCACATAAATTTGTCTAAAATAATATTATTTAAATTATGTATACTAACATATTATTATTTTTATAAAAAGAAATAAGATAATTAAATATAATATTTATAATTTATATACTTATCAATTCAAATATGTATAAAATTATCACATCATAGCGAATATTCATTTTAAAAAAATTAATTACCAAATTAATTAACATATATTCTTAATTAATTGTAACACCAAATTAATTCATTAAATTCTACTTAAATTAAAAAAAAAAAGTTTATTATTAATTATGGGGTGTTACAATATTCCTTCCCCACTCTCATATTGAAACTCCTTTCATTTGATATGCATCTTAGTTGAATATTCTTTTAACATCTCAAATTTTCTAAAAGAATTAATTTATTATCTATTAGTTTATCTTCATCTTTTAAAAATGAGTTTGTTTTTAGTAACTTTTTAGTATTTAATTTTGTTGTGCTTAAAAAATTTAGTTAGTAAATAGATTATAAAATAATTAAGTGAGAAAATAGATTAGGCATCCTTTATCCAATTAACCAACCCTACCTTATATTACATAGCCTATCAAAACCCATTTATTCTTTCTCTCTCTCCCAAGGTTTTCACTTACACAAATCAAACCTCCATCCTGTACTAAAACATGCAAGTCACTCTTCTCCTTATTCTCGTAAACACACCAATACAAGTTCATCACAACACTCTCTTCTCCTCCCAAAATAAAAATGAGCCCCTTCCACTCACCCATTCCCTACTTGATCTCACTCTTCATCTAATTTTAAGGAGAAGAAAGAAAAACATAACAAATCAAGGAGTGAGAAATTAAGAGAGAGAGAGAGAGAGAGAGAGCGAGAGAGAGAGAGAGAGAGAGAGAAGAGTGAGAAATTAAGAAAATGGCTTTAAGAATATGAAGAACCAAGAAGGAGAAAAAAGTTAAGGATTTCAAGTTTAAGGACTTAAAACAAATCCCCAACACTAAAAATCTCTTTAGAGTGTGCTTAGAATTTCTAATCTAATTAAAAATAAAGTGAAAGTGTTTTCTTGTTTTCACCCTTTGCATGTGAGCATTAGGGGGATTGATGATGCATGTTATGTTGAAATCTTTGATGTGTTTGTGAAGAAAATGACATATTTAATGGGTATGATATTGAGTTTTGTGTGTTGATGATTGATGATTCTAACATGTCATTGTATGATTGTGATTTGAATTTGAGTGTTGTGCTTTGAATTTGGGTTATATAAGTTGCAAGTAGCTTTTCCTTTGTTTAAATGATAATTAAAGGGGAATTTTAGAATTAGAATGAGAAAAGATATTGCTGAAATTGGTAAAATAAATATTTGTATTCTATTAAATTTGCTTAGCGAATTTAAAATTTGTTAAGCGAATTTGTTAGTATGAGAAATGGTTCCTTTTTGTTCAGATTTTCTGAGCGAACTTTACTCAATTTGAAACTATATTTTAAATGTTTTCTTGATTGTTTTGGTTTGGTTTGAGCAGAGGAAGGATTTAGTAAAGGAATAACAAGTAGGGAATCACCATATGCATCGACTATTATAGGTGATTTACGTCTAAGTAGTTTGGCATGAAAATTTATATAGTAAAGAATAATATTATATTTAATATTGATTCATACATTGAATTATAAATTCAAGTGAATATATCTTTATTACTTAATGATTATGGGAGCTATCATCTCTCAAATTACCAATGTCTATGCGATCTAGCATAAATTTGTCAATGTTTAAAATACTATATAACATATATTATGCAAGTTATTGTTTGAATCCGTCCAATGTATTATGATGTGATTAATAGTTTAAAGTGTATTCACGATAATAATGAATTGTGTGTATATAGGATTTTTCCATTTTTAACACACCAAGCATGCATGGAAATATCGTTAACCTTTTTCATTTATATTTTAAGGTATTTAATGTGTATGCTGATATCAAGAATATTGAAAAAATGAGAGGTATATCTAAATTCCTCTTTATCCATTAAATATTATAATGGTTTTTCGGTTATTTTGAGCGGTCTTTAGTTATAGCTAGTTGTTGAAATTATAGTATAAAGTATTGTAATAATAAACTTTTTTTATACAAGTGATTTGTTCTTTGTAACTACCTAATTAATTCAAATGCTAAGAATTGTTTTCATAATCCGCAAAGTTTTAAAACACTCATTAAAAAAATTTCTAAAGTAAATTTTTTAGTAGAGTCCTTTACCAAGTTGGGTGTTACATCCATCACATTTTGTCTCAATTCCTACTTACTACCAAGACAGTGTTCTTGACCCGCTTTGGCAATAGTTTATGGCAAAAGAATTTTCTATTTTACATTTTATATTGACATGCTTTTGTTAGTATGCAAGATGGTGATACATGTTATTCGATTTTATACTTAGAGTGGTTTTTCCCAACTTAATTTAAATTCGCATTATTTTAATTAATTATGGTTGTATTTATTTTTGTTAAATTTTATTTTAATTAAATTAAAAGTGACAAGTATGAATATTAAAACTTTATTTATTATCTATTATATATAAATATTAAATAATTTATTAATATAAGGTTATGCATTTTATTTTTTGTTTAATTTAAAGTATTTATTTATGATTCATTTCTTACTTTATTATTTATATATAAGCTGTGTAATTGGTATAACATTTGGATTACAAATATTGATCAATTACATTAAATGATTAGTAATATATTTGCACTACTTTTATATGAACATTCTTTTGACTTATTTTATATGAATATTTATCTCTATATTAACTTTTACCTATTGGTCAAAGATATAAGAAAACATGCAAGTTACACAATTTTAAAAAGATTCCTTTTTTTCTTGTTTCAAATTTAAAAACCATTCATTTCAAATAAAAAATAATAATAATTTGTGCTAAAATTGTGTACATTGATGATGTAAAGATATGTTAAAGACATGACTTGCTATACTTTCTAAATGGTTGTTTGCGCTGCATTTTTTTCTTTCATCATGATTTTATTTTATTTAGTTTTTTCTAGTAAAAATTTTAATGAATGAATACTTTATTTATTTTCTATTTTTATTCATATGTTTTGGCCTAATCCTTCTAAATAAATATTCTATTTTTGAGTCAAATTAATGTGGTAGTGTTGTTTTTTAGAATAAAGATATTTAATGAAAATTGTATTATAACACACTGATGGATATATGTGTAAAACATAATATTTAAATTAAATTATAATTACTTTTATAGAATTAATTCACTTTTCTAAATTCATATAACTAAAAGTATTCAAAGTATGCACCACCAAAACTATGTTAAATAATCCGTGTGTTTCAACTATACAATGAGATGCCGATTTTTGCATTCCGCTACTCCGTTTTGTTGGGGTGTATGAGGATATGATGTTTGGTGTATAATACCATTGGAAGCCATAAAATTTTGAAATTGATGGGACAAATATTCTCGAGCATTATCACTTCTTAAGGTACATATATAAACTCTAAATTGAGTATTAATTTATTGATAAAATTGCTCAAAAATGAAAAATAGTTCAACTCTATTTTTCATTAAAAATAACCACGTACGATAAGAGTAATCATCAATAAAAGTAACAAAATACTTAGACTCTAAAGTAGACACAATACGTGAGGGACCCCAAACGTTAGAGTGAACTAAAGCAAAGGGAGATGATGCACTTTTATTGACTCGGTCAGGAAAATTACTACGGGTGTGTTTCCCTAACTGACACGACTACAATGTAAATTAGACAACTTAGACAAACTAGGCACCAATTTTTGCAGTTTGGTAAGACTTGGGTGTCTTAGCTGAGCATGGATAGTATGAGGGGACTCTGTGGCAGAGCATGTCTTGGAAGATGGAGAAAGGTAATAGAGGCCTTGAGACTCACATCTGACGCCAATCATTTGTCCCGAACTCAGTCCTGCAAGGTAATAATATCATTAGTGAAAGTAATAATACAATCATAGGACCGATTCAACCGACTAATTGAAAGTAAATTAAAAAGGCATTCAGGTACATAGAGAACAAATGCAATTGAGATGAAAGGGAGAATTTGGACAGTGCCAACTTCTTGAGATCGGGTTTGAGTGTCATTGATAAAAGTTATAGTAGGTAAAAAACCAGATGTAGAGAGTGAAGAAAAGAGACATTTATTACCAGTGACATGATCAGACACACAAGAATCAAGAACCTAAGGACCGAGAAAAGATGAGTGAGAAAGGTAAACAAATGAGTTACCAGTGTGTGCAATCGAAGTATGAGAACTAGAGTTTGGATGACTCTGAATCCATCGGAGGAAATCTTTATAATTTGTCAAGGAGCCTTGTGGAGATGGTGTAGTCTAAATAGTGGCAAAAGGATCAAGTTGAGTTGCATTTATCGAAGGCGAAGGCTTACCATGCAACTTCCAACAATGATCAATAGTGTATCCAAGCCGATTACAATGCTCACATTTGGGACAATGCTTAGAGTTGGATGGTCCTCCACGAGAGCGATTATGGTTATGTCCCAGAGATACAAGGACAGTAGTGTCACCCGAAGCTGAAGTAATAGAATGCTCAACTGGATGTTTTGTTGGTACTCGAAGGAGCATCGTTGAGATAGTAGACATATCTGGAATAACAATAGACCCCAAAATTTGATCACTAGTTGCAGAGTACTCCTCGGGTAGGCCATAGAGTGCAAGGAGCATGAAGAAGGTGCTGCATTGAGCCAGCTCCTTCTTCTGTTCAACTGGATTACTTACAGCAAGAGGGAGAAGCTCATTAAAATCATGAAGTGCACTATAAACGGTGCCAAGATATGAAGAAATAGAGCCATCTATTGTTTTCGGAGTAATGATATTCAACAAGCGCTGATAAACTCCATAGAGACATGAGATGAGGACGGAAAATCTGTTTAACATCTGCATGAAGTGTAGACTTAATGACACTACACAACTGAGCATCTATATGTTTCCATTTTGATGTTTCAATCACATCCACCTTTCCAGGATTTTGAGTGAGATGGTCCTCGTAACCTTGAACAAGCATCCATAGTTTGATGTACGCGGCCCAACTATCATAATTTGATCCATTCATTTTTTCGACAGAAAGAGGAAAGGTGATGTAGTTGTAAAGATGCTCTCTATTTCAGACTAAGACATCATGGTTAGTAAAGAGTGCCAGAAAACGCGTCGGAACCGGGAAAACAGGGGTTGTTTAAACTGGAACTCGTATATCTGTAACTCGAAACTAAAAACTAAGGGCAAATATGGAAGCAGGACGCCGAGGAGAGTTCCAGGGAACAAGCGGCATCATGAGCGATTGTCAGACGCACCGTCACGCGCGGTGGTGGCTAGCGGTGTGTGGATCTCACGCGCGTGTAGGCTGGCGACGAGTGTGGGCGCGTGGAGGCTTTGTTGACGACTCGTCTGAATGGGTTGGCCAATCTGGGGTATACAACGCTACTGGATTGGTCGTTCGTCGAAAAAGATCGTCAAAGACAGCGCGGTAGTGACGGCAGAGCGTGGGCATATGGACAAAAATTGAGGAATCAACGTATCAAAGGCAGGGAGGGGAAAACCGGAGTTGAAAACACGGTTTGTTGGAAGAAAAAAAATTCACCAGAGACAGTGGTCCACCAGGTAGTTAACTATTAGGGTTGTCTCTCAACAGGCTCTATTACCATATTAAATACGAAGAGTATTGAGAGACATGTTGAATAACCCGTGTGTTTCAACTACACAACGGAAGTTCTTTATCTAATTATTTACATTCTAATATAATATTTTAACATGTTCAAATTTTAATAAAATCTATTTAAAAAGAAATGATGTTGAAAAAATTAATTAGTCAATATTTTGATTTTTAATAATAATTTAATTGAAAATATAAAATATATATATATAATAAAGGGTTTAATAAGTTTTAAGAACTTATATAATTTTAAAATTTTGTTTTTAGTTCCTAAAAGAAAATATTTTTGTCTCAATAAAATTATTATGAATGTAATTTTAGTCTCATATAAACCGTGAACATATATTTTTGAATGATTTTTTAAATGACATATTTACAACATTAAAAAAATTCCTACACAAAAAAATAAAATCAAAATTCGATTTCTAGCTTCATATTTTCTTTATTTTTATCTTGAATTTATAACTTTAATAATTTCATATTTAATTCATCACAAACTATAAAAAATTTAGTTTTTATAAAAGAACTTTTTATAATGTTCTAATTATGATTGAAAAAAACTATTCAAAAATTTAAAAATTGAAAGACAATTAAACATCTTTCATTCCAATAGGAACTAAAACAATTTGAAAGATATTAATAATTGTAATTTATTTTTACATGACTAAAAATGAAAAATTAAATTTTTATAGGATATATAATTTATTTATCTTAACGGTAAAATATTCTAAACATGCTAATTTTCTTATTCATCTCATGGATTTATTGGATTGGTTAAATATATTATAAAAAAAGAATCATCACTACGCGAAAAACTGTATTTTACAGCGCTTTTTTTAATCCATTTACAACGCTTTTTCAAAAAAAAAAAAAAACGTTGTGGAATCGAGCGTTGTAAAAGATACAATAGCGCTTTTAAAAAAGCGCTATAAAACATGTAAATATAACGCGCGCTTGTTATGCACATTTTACAGTGTTTTTTCAAAAAAGCGTTGTAAAATGCACACCCATTATATGAGTTATAAGTCTGCTTTTTAGAGCGCTTTTTAACAAAAGCGCTGTAAAATGCACACCCATTATATGAAATTATGGGTCTGCATTTTACAGCGCTTTTTTAAGAAAGCGCTGTAAAATATACACCATTATAGCGCTTTACAACAACATTTTACAGCGCTTTTTAAAAAAAGCGCTGTAAAATGTGTTTTTCTTTTTTTTTAAACGTTGTAAATTAAATATTTGAAATGAAAAGCGCTTTTTAGCTTTTTATGGCATTTTTTTTAGAAAGCGCTGTCTTTTATCTTTTTATCGAAAATTATTTTGATCCAGAATCAGTTCACAATCAGTGCACACAACAACAAAACATATTCAAATACCATAAGCAGTTCACACAATCAGTAGAACAGAAAACAGAACTTTGTAACTTAATTAACATATATGTAACTCTGTAACTCTACAACCTAATTAACTACATTCAGATACATATATATAACCTAATTTACAACCAAATTAACTACATTCAGATACATATATATAACCTAATTTATAACCTAATTAACTACATTCAGATACATATATATAACCTAATTTACAACCTAATTAACTACATTCAGATACGTATATATATATAACCTAATTTACAACCTAAACTACATTCAGATCCATATGCATGTTCATATATTGTGTCCTATGATCATTTACATATAATAACTAACAGAATATACATTATATGCACTAGCTACCATATAATATTCAGATCCCTTGCCCAGCAGCAAGCTATTTCCCAGAAAATCAAATAATTTGCATGTCAAGCACATACTGACACCAGTCTTCCTTTAATTCCATTAGATCTTCCTCAGAATATGATGGACTGGAATTGTCAAAGTACTGCAATATAAAAATTGAGCATATTATATTAAGTTAGTATCAAATATATAGATAATTTATATATGAAAATCATATAATGAAAATACCGTACCATTTCTGGGATAATAGTTTTATTCTTCTCAAAAATCTCCTTCATGAATCTCAATATGTAGTACCCACAGTCGATGTTGTTTGTTTGACAAGGGCACTTTATTGGGATCCATGTAATGTTATTAGAATTTTGCTTCGACACTGTAGCACCTCTTTGAGCTCGAAAAACTTTTAAGGCACTATCGAATGAATAAATGTGATTATTATAGCATGAACAAACACATTATATATATATATGGTGTAATCGCCGTGCACGGGATCCAAATAGTATATCACTTCAGAGACCGCATTGATTGCAAATAGCACCCAATGTGCCCTACAACAACAAAAAATTGGTTAAGCAATTTTGTTTATAGACAACTAATAAATTAAATTCTCATCAATTAAAAAAGATAAAATTACGTACCCTGAATTATATGGTGCCAAGAACAATTTATCACTTTCTATATTTCCTAAAAACATATCTACAATGTATTTTTTTACATTGTCTGGATCGAGTTTCCACATCGACATCTTATGTGGAGACAAGAATGAGTATTTATTTGACAATTTCCTCGTGCACACGACCTTCTCGTACAAAAACCTTCAATGAAAATTTTAAACTAGATTAATTACCAATACATTTAATTAATTACAAATAAATGCAATTAAAAGTATTTTTTACCTTATGTACAAGCTGATTACAGTAGCACTCAGCTCCTTATGTTCGAGAAGTTCGTACATGTGCTCCTTTTCGAGGTATTCAATATACTCATCTCCAAAGATGTCTTTATTCATTTGTACGATGGGCGAATCGTTGCTGCTGCCCATGTTCCTTTTTATTTGGATGTCAAGACACGCCCCGTATTTACCAAGGCGTGGCTGACTTTTATTAGGAGCAGCAGCAGCAGCGACCGATTTTCCCCGATCCAGATTTTTTGTTGCTGCAAGTTTGGCAGCTTTATTACCCTCCAGCCTTTGTAGTTTGGCAGCCCTATTAACCTCCAATTTTTGAGGTCTGCTGCCTTTTTTTGGCTGTAGGGGTGGTTTATTTATTTGGACCTACAAAAATGAGGTAAAATGTTAGTTTATTGAATCTGAAAAAATGACAAACCTTAGGCAATAAATGTGACAAACCTTTTCGGGAGATGTAACTGATTTGTTTCTAGGAATCATTTTTTCGAGGGCAACAAGGTTTGTGTGCCATGCCACGTAACTACCAATAGCGTCGCCTAATAACTGCATACCTCCATCGTTGTCCAGTATGGGCAACGATGCAGTTGGTTCGAAAGCAACAGTAGGTGATACTTTGACATGGCCCGCAGGGATCAGAGTATTGTGCAATACTTCTCCCGAAGTATTGTAC
>NC_021164.2:51014186-51058665 GCF_000331145.2 Cicer arietinum | reverse complement strand
GGTTGAGATGATAGTGAAGTTTACGTAATGAAGAGGAAACTAAAGCGGTTACTGTTATATATAAAACCCTTTTACGACGCTTTTTTATAACCCTTTTACCGCGCTTGTTTAGAAAACGCTCTAAAAGGCTTAGGCCTTTTAGAGCGCTTGTTTGAAAAGCGCTCTAAAAGGCGTCCTTATTTAATTTTTTTAAAGGCTCTTTTACAGCGCTTTTCCCAATAAGCGTTGTAAAAGACCTCATTGTTTTATTATGTTATATATAAAACCATTTTACAGCGCTTTTTCAAATAAGCGATGTAAAAGGTCTCTTTATTTTATTTTTAAAACAGTAGTTTACAGCGCTTATTTGGACAAGCGCTGTAATAGACCTCCTTGTTTTATTATGTTATATGAATGTTTTTTTAAAGCCTTTTACAACGTTTTTTTAAATGAGCGTTGTAAAAGGCCTTATTCTTTTTGTGTTTTGTTATGTTATTTTTTAAACAAGCTCAACATGCAAAATCCACATAGTAGTAACTGGTCACCACCAAAATCTCTTCCTCTTCACCAAACTCTTCTCGTTTTATGCATCTTCTTCACAAACATCAAAGCTTACTCTTTCACCATTCAATCTCCACCTCAACACCCTTTTTATCTCTTTACATCCCCTTTCCTTCTTAAATCGAAACTTGGTATTCAGGTTCATTGCCATGTTGCGAAAAATGGGATTGAGTCTGATGTTTTCGTTAACAATGTGTTTTTGGGGATTCTCATGATGCGTACAAGGTGTTTGAAGAAAATCCTGTTAGAGATAGTCATGTTAGGTGTCTGATGAATATTATTTTTAAAGCTTTTTACAGCGCTTTTTCAAATAAGCGCTGTAAAATGTCTTTTTTATTTATTTTCAAAAGGGTCTTTTACAACGCTTTTTATAAAAAGCGTTGTAAAAGGCCTTACTATGTTATTTTTGTGTTGGTTGTATTTGGGTTCAATTTTGGATGAATGTAACTCAGACATTTATTCCAATCGAATTGGCACTTAATTTACATTATATAAGTGACATTATCATAACCAGTAGCAGCAGAAGCAAAAGAGACATTAGTAGCAAACTGTGAGATGTTATAACTAGGATCCCAATATGCTGGTATGTATGGTTTGATTCCAAAAGATTCTGATATGAAATCTGTTGCTATTCTGCCATATTAGTATAAAACACTCAATTCAAATTACATGCATATTTATCACAATAATTCAGATTACATGCATATTTATCACAATAATTCAGATTATATGCATATTTATCACAATAATTCAGATTACATGCATATTTATCACAATAATTCAGATTACATGCATATTTATCACAATAATTCAGATTACATGCATATTTATCACAATAATTCAGATTACATGCATATTTATCACAATAATTCAGATTACATGCATATTTATCACAATAATTCAGATTACATGCATATTTATCACAATAATTCAGATTACATGCATATTTATCACAATAATTCAGATTACATGCATATTTATCACAATAATTCAGATTACATGCATATTTATCAAGGACAACAGACCATTTATCATCAGAAGGATCAGTGACATAAAACACTTGTTGAGCTTGCGACGCTAAAATAAAAGGCTCGTCTTTGTATCCCACCCAATTAAAATCGACAAGCAAGAATCCTGACTCATCAATCCGAACGCCATTATTATTATCGACCCACTTGCAACCAAATATAGGAACACGAAACGAAGTGTAGTCTAACTCCCATATGCGCTCGATAACCCCAAAATATGATAGATTTGCATATATTGGGTTTTTGTCTTTTGCACTTGAGACATGCATCGCTTCAGCTACGAGAGTGACTCCACTATTTTGCATAGTGGTCTGATCATCTTGTTCTTTGGTATAAAATGTGTAGCCGTTAATAACATAACCAGTGTAAGAAAAGACATGTAAGCTCGGACCATTTGCTAGCCACCTCAATCTATTTGAAATTGATCCGGGGTCTATATCAAATTTTGACATTATGTGATTTTTTAACCATGTTACAAAACTTCGATTGTGCTCTCGAGTTATCCAATTTTGATTCCTATTCATGTTCAAACGAGATAACTGATCAATGTGTATTGTAACATACGGTTGAACCTCATCATCATTGTGCAGAACATACAATTGTGCCTGCTCCCATTCTGTCCTTGATATAGTCAGTAGTCTCCTTCCAGTTATCCCTTCTCCTGATAGTCTTCCCGAATGACGAGACATGGGAAGCCCTATGGATTCAACATTGGACAGATATTCAGTACAAAATTCAGCAGCCTCTTCAACAATGTATCGTTCAGCAATACAACCTTCTGGTCGACTTCTACTTTTTACGTACCCTTTTAATATTTTCATATATCGTTCTATCGGATACATCCATCTCATATAAGCTGGCCCACAAAGTTGTGTCTCCTTAACCAGATGAACAGTAAGGTGAACCATTATATCAAAAAACGATGGTGGGAAATACATTTCAAGCTCACACAAAGTAACAACAATTTCCCTCTGCAATGTCGGTAATTTCTGAGGGTCGATCACTTTACTACAAATTTCCCTGAAGAAGAAACATAATCTAGTTAAGGCTAGTCGAACTTTTTCAGGTAAAATGGAACGTATACCTATTGGTAGCAAATGCTCCATTATAATATGACAATCATGGGTCTTCAAACCTTTTAACTTGAGGTCTTTCATACAAACCAAATTTTTAATGTTCGAAGAGTATCCTTCTGGAACTTTAACTTCGTGTAGAAATTTACATAAAACAATTTTTTCCTTTCTAGATAGAGTATGAGCGGCTGGAGGTAGATATGTGCGATTTCCTTTCTTTACTGGAGCCAGTTCATTTCTTATTCCCATATCGACCAAGTCCAATCTTGCATTGACGCCATCTTTAGACTTTCCTGGAACATTGAGTAACGTACCAATAACACTTTCAAATACATTTTTTTCAATATGCATCACATCGAGGAAATGTCTTACATACAATGACTTCCAATATGGCAATTCAAAGAAAATTGACTTTTTCTTCCACCCAGTTTTCACCAGCTCTCCCGCAAAAGGTTTGCCAAATTTATTGGTCAAACCTTGTACTTTTTCAAGTATTTGATATCCAGTCGGTGCTAAAGGAGCTTTACCTTCCTCTGATTTTCCATTGAATGCATTTCTCCACCCACGATACTGATGACTATAAGGTAAAAATCTACGATGTCCAAGAAACACATTCTTCTTACAATGTTTCAACCGCATCCAATTTGTACTCTCTTCACATATAGGACATGCACACTGACCTTTAATGCTATATCCTGATAAATTACCATATGCTGGAAAATCATTAATTGTGCCGAACAACATAGCCCTCAAATTGAAACACTTTTTCCTATACCCATCATAAACTTCCACACCTGTCTCCCACAGAATTTTTAAATCTTCAATTAAAGGAGTCAAGTATACGTCGATATCATTCCCCGGTTGTTTGGGTCCAGAAATTAACAGAGACAACATCATAAACTTACGCTTCATACATAACCATGGAGGTAGGTTATATATTACCAAAATCACAGGCCACGTGCTATGTGAGATGCTTTGAAGACCATGTGGATTCATTCCATCAGTAGAAAGTGCAAGTCTTAGATTTCTTGACTCTATCCCGAATTCAGGATACTCGTGATCAATTTTTGCCCATTGTGGGGAATCTGCAGGGTGTCGAAACATTCCATCTCTAATTCTTTCATCTGCATGCCATGTCAAGTGTTTTGAATCTTCTTCACTGCGATACATGCGCCTAAATCTTGGTATTATAGGAAAATACCACACGACTTTTGCTGGAGTAGATTCTTTCTTCTTATATCGAGAGACATTGCATTTCGGACACGCCTTAAGTAGTTCATATTCGTTTCGAAATAAAATGCAATCGTTAGGACACGCATGAATCCTTTCGTAACTCATTCCAATAGAACACAAAATCCGTTTAGCCTCGTAGGTTCGACTGGGAAGTTCATTATCATCTGGCAACATATCTTTTATGAGTGTTAATAATTCCGTAAAGCTTTTATCAGACCATCCATTACTCGCTTTTAAGTTGTACAACTTTAATATCGCTGACAGTCTTGTGAATTTAGTACAACCATTATATAATTCTTTCTCTGCATCACTCAACAAACTTTCAAACATTTTAGGACAATCTCGAAGATCTTCTTCAACTGCTTTTGCAATCTCATCAACTCGGTCCGGCTCATATGTATCTGTATCGAAATCAGTTGAAGCATATGTAGAACTATTCTCAAAATTAATGTTTCCTTTTTTTTTCTCACCATGTCTTATCCAACATGTGTAGCTTTGATCAATTCCATTACATACTAGATGTCCTTCTAATTCATCTTCTCTAACACGTTTTCCAAAACAACATTTTAAACAAGGACAAACTACTCTATTTGGATCTTTTGCATTCTTCACTGCAAACTCAACAAACTCCTTCACTCCAATTTCATACTCTTTTGACAATCGATTGGCTGAAATCCATTTCCTATCCATATTATACCACCTATATAAATGCAGTAACAAAAATAATAAGCTTTCAAAACATATCAACAAGTTTCAAAAAGATAAAAAAAATTTAAAAATACCTGAGACAACGTAGATGGCCGCACAGTACGTAAAGGATATGAGGGTTCCCAGAGTAGAGGTGATGAAAGATGTAGAGGATATGAGGGTTCCCAACGTATATAATTATTTGAAATATGTATTTTACAGCGCTTATACTAAAAGTGCTGTAATATGTAGTTAAATTCAATGAAAGCGCATGCATTTTACAGCGTTTTTCAAAAAAGCGCTGTAATAGGTGGTTCAATTATTTTAAAGCGCATGTATTTTACAGTGCTTGTGTAAAAAGCGCTGTAAAATAATATGCGAAAGCGCTTCATGTTACAGCGCTTTTTTGAAAAGCGCTGTAAACGCCTTATAACATTATGCGCAAACGTCATATGACCCTACAACAGCGCTCCTTTTACAGTGCTTGTCAAACAAGCGCTGTAAAAGGCTCCGTTATTTTTAAACTATATTTACAACAGCGCTTGTGTTTAGCAAACGCTGTAAAAGGGGCCTTGTTAAATGTCATTTTTGGCGTAGTGCATATTTAATTGATTTAGATTTAGGGTTTGAAAATGGCTTACTGATCGCTTTTTAGTGGTATATATATATATATAAACAAAATAATTTATTATAAATAATTGTGCTCATGTAATAAAAAATATATAAACGAAGAAATTGAATTTATGAGGCATAGACTAGTGAAATTAGTTTTAACAAAATTAAAATATTACTTGGTATATATATAATATACTAGATAACAGATAATATACAATGAATATATACACACACACTAAGAGAATGGAATGTACTATAGATAAATCTAAACACATCTCAAGAGAGACCATCACGCTCACACCAACCCTTTTTTCTTCATAGTACACCTATCTTCCTCTCTACAGTTTTATATGATAAATCAGAGATCCATATTTCTTAATTATATCATCAAAATTTCTCTCTTTTCTCTTATCAATAGAGATTCATATTTTTTTAATTCTACTATCAAAATTTAATACAACTGGATTTGATCATTTCAATTCAATTTAACGAGCCAAACACCACCATTTAGTTTGGGTTATTTTATGAACCCACTTCTCATTATCATTCATTTGTTGAATCAACTTAATTTTCTTTGTCTATGTTCTTTGGATATGTGATCTACAATAGTATTAGGTATTTGTTTATGTTTATTTAAACAACGTTCATTTGTTGCATCTACTTAACTTTATTTATTTATATTATTTTGATCTTTGATCTACAATATGTGGCTTCCATCACCTAATTCGGTGATCCAACACCAATTCGATATACTATGTCGAGGATCACTTTTATTTATTCGTCTACAATAATCTTTTGGATGACTCATCAAATTTCTCATTTTATTTTTACAATTGTGTTACTTTGATTAATCAGGTCAGAAAAAGTTCTTCCACATCTATCTTCTCTAAGACCTAGTGGATGCAACCTAAATGGGAAAATCAAAAAAAAGAGTTGGTGATAAGGGGATTAGGGTTTGAGAAAAAATCGAGATATTTGTGGATAAAATTCAACAAGGGATGATGATGATGTGATTTTTCGAAGGTCAAAGATAACACTTTCTTCCTTCAACCACCAATCATCGTATTCCATTTTTGATTCTCCAAATCATCAAACTCATCTAGGAAAAGAAAATGAGTATTAAAGAAGAAGAAAATGAAGATGTGAATACTTCACCAAATCCTTACAATTTATTGATGATTGGATTTGTATCATGACATTAGTTTTATATTTATTAGTACAAATATTCATAATAAAATGCTTAGAATGGATAGTTCAATTAGTAGAACATTAGATGTGATTTGATGTTAAGGTTATTTTGATTAGTAGACCATTATTCTAGAGTGCTGGTAGATGACTGTTATTATCTGTAAAGATGACAATAACTTGTCAAGTCTATTGTAAGAAAATACATATAAACATATTTTAAGGATTATAGATATGGTATATTAAGGATATACAATTTCAAATATAAGATAGCTATGATATGAAACATCATCTCTTGGCTGTGATTTTATTGTTGTGTGATTAGTTTATGTTGCAATTAATATATGTAAAAACTCTCTATTATTATATTTCATTTCATATATTTCTTTCACATTTTTTTCCATTTGTTGAAAATAATGATGACATTAATGAGAGTTAGTGTTGTTGTGAATTGAAAAATTAGGAAGTCTCACATAGTAGAATTATCACACATTAGTAGTATTTATAAGGTGGAGGTATAAAACTTGAGGTGTGCCCTAAGGGGTATCCCAATTTTGTAAAGGAGAAAGAATGCATGCAAAATTGATCACCACACATGCGCATGCCATTTTTTTGTGACATAAATTGTTTTTTTCAAAAAAATTTGAAATTCAAAAATAACATGTGGTGTCCACGACAGGAAATAGATACTTGATTTATTTATTTATTAAATTATTTTAATTGTTTAACCACCAAATTCGATGTTAAACTTTTCAACTTTCAATTTTTAATTTTGGATGTTGTCCTTAACTTCCATTTTTGTGTGCACTCTTTATAACATAACATAGATTTAGCTATAGTAAATATATATACGTACACTTGATTTACTTTTCATGTAAAAGCATTTAGAAAAAAATGTTAGAACAAACTTTTTTTCTAAATAATACTCTAGTATTTTAATTAGGCATTTAAAACATTCTGGCATATGCAAGTTTTGCATCATGTATAACTACCAAACATCTCTAGTAAATGCATATCAATTTCCAATGGGTGCTTGTTATATGAAATCCTTAAAGCTTTAAGTGGCTTGATCAATTTTCATTAATCAATTTTCATTAATCGGAAAGAGTTTAGGTGGCTTGATTAATTTTCATTAATCGGAATACTCTTTTTCAGGAAATAAAATATAAAAAGAAATAATTACAATTGATATTTCTAATCTTAATTAATATATCAATAATTAATTATTGAGTCCTATTTGATTTATTATTATTATTATTATTATTATTATTATTATTATTATTATTATTATTATTATAAAGAAGTTATTGTTATTAATTTATTATCATTTTAATTTAACATCTTTTATATAATTTAATTATTTTAACATCATTTTTTTAAAATCAGTTGCATAAAATCTATCTATTTATTGTATATGATATAAAATAAGTTTTTTTTCTCAATTTGATAAATACCACTTGCGAGTAGGGATGGGAATAGGTTAGACCGTCCGTTAGGGGCCTATGGCCTGGCCTACTTATGGTCTGGCCTATTTAATAAAAAAGTCTATTATGTCTAATAGGTCGGCCTATATATATTTTATTATTTATTTATTTATTTATTTATTTATTATTATTATTATTATTATTATTATTATTATTATTATTATTATTATTATTATTATTGTATTAATAATATTATTTCCTATTTTAAGTTCTATCAATTAGGAAATCATTCAGTAAGCATTCTATATTCAGTAGATGTTCCATATTCGCTAGCGATTCCATATTTGGTAGTCATTTCATATTCGGTAGCCGTTCAATTAGTCAATCACTCAGTAGTCGTTCCATATTTGTTTAAGTGGTAATAATAAGTGCGTTTATTTCACAAGAAAAAAAAATCTATTATTTGACACTAAAAATTATTTTTTAGGATTTAAAGGAGGTTTGTTTCAGATTTTTTTTAATTATTTTGTTAGAAATTTTTTTTTTAATATATATAGATATGTACATTGAGATTAGTATGTGGAGAGCATCATGTGGTATGAGTAGAACATTTAAATATTTTAATGTGAATAAGATTTTTAATTAGGCTTCTAGGTCAAACCAGACTTTTAAAAAGGTCAGGTCAGGCCGGAAAAAAAGCTTATGATAGGTCGTAGGCCAGACTTAGATCTAACAAATAAATCGTAGGTCAGACTCAGACCTTTCAAAGTATGGTCTGACCTGACCTATTCTCACCCCTACTTGCAAGTCTGTCGCAAAATCATTCTCTTCCCAATGCAATTTTATTTATTCGTTTCAATTTATTCCAATTGATAGTTTT
Organism: Cicer arietinum; assembly: GCF_000331145.2. NCBI lineage: Eukaryota > Viridiplantae > Streptophyta > Magnoliopsida > Fabales > Fabaceae > Cicer > Cicer arietinum. The sequence continues at coordinate 51,050,000 of NC_021164.2, read as the reverse complement.
CTACCGGCCTCCCTTTTATCCCAAAAAAAAAACATGTTTGGAAAAAGTTATTAAAAAAATTAAGAGTCGAAGAATAATTAAATATAATTCATTTCAATAAAAAGTAAAACTATTTATACAATATTTCATAAGATTAAAAATTGTAATTTCTTTTTACAAGATTAAAATAAAAATTTGGAATTTTTAATAATTAAAATCTTATTTAATTCATGAATTAATTTGATGGATTACATATACTATAGAAAAAATACATATATTAATTGATTAGAAAGAATTATGATCATTTAATAAAAGCTATATAAGTGAAAAGAATACTTTGGAAAGGAAATCGAATTTATGCGACATCGACAAGTAGAATTAGTTAATTTTTCTTTAAGTTTTTTATTTTTTATTTATCAAAATTAAATTTAGATGAGTTGTGTTCTTTCAAATCACCCGCTAAATAGGTACTCACATTAGCAACAGAAATTGAACATAGGACTGTGTAGAAGATGGATCAACTTACTACTAATTGAATCAATATTTAGTTACATATCTTCAAAATATATAATACCTTTTAAAAATTATCAATTTAATTATCTTGAGCAATAAAATCATTTTTTTACAAAGCATAATCACATCAAAGTCAATACTAATAAATTTTTTTGAGGCCAATTCACCTTTTATTAAAGAACAAATAATAATATATAAATTGCTTACAATATGAATATGAGTAAAACTATACTCGAAAATGAAAAATTTATCACAATGCTAATAATACCCAATACTACGTAATTTAGAAATTGAGAGATTGTTTTGGGGAAAAAATGAAGTTAAAGTAGAATATATATATAAGTTAGTTAGACTTTTATATTGCATTAAAAAACAGAACTTAATTAGACATTTATATTCTCACAAAAGAATAGGAAAGGATGAAAAGTGTTTGTAACTCAAACTTAATTAGATACAGTATTAGATAGAATAAAAAAAATGGGAAGCTTTCCTAGTGGTGCTACATATGCACAATGCTTGAATGTGGTTCACCAGGAGTATACGGGTTGAGTAGAGTTATTTTTGACTAAATTTAATACATGGGAATCGATCCATTTTATTTGGATTAAATTGAGCACTCAACTCATAATTTTTTTATAAAATTCAAACCAATCCAACTTGATTATGAGTGGGATGAGTTGAGTTTACGATTAATTAAAAATTATTTTTTTATTTTAAAAAAATATATTTAAATTTAAATACTTGAATATGTAAAAAATAATATAAAATTATCACGCCAATGAGTAAAAAAGTTCTAAATTATAGTCCAACAACATAATTTTAATTATACACCAATAGTAAAAAAAAAATAAATAAGATTAGAAAATCTTAAATTAATTGTTACTTGGGGACAAACAATAGATTAAGTTTACGGTTGCGATGACTCTTCATCATATGCATGTTTTTTTTATTGTTTTTAGTCTTATCTATCGTTAATCATTAGTTAATTTAAGGAGTTAGTTGATATATTTTGTTGATTTTAGTTCTTGAATTTAATGAAATGTTTATGTTTTTCTTTCCTTGATTCAGTGGAGATTTTTCGTAGTTTTGCGTTATTTCTTTGTTTTAGTGCAATGTTGAATTTTGGTGAGAAATCAACATGAACTATATAGAATATTTATGCCATATATGAAGTTTTAGACGTCCAATTGGAGTCAAACCAAGTGCAAATGAAAGCTAAGATCTATAGCTACAACTTTCATGAATACGCCGAAACCAAATACGGAAACAAAAAAGGAGAAAATACAGTATATGTCAGATAGAAGAGGTTTTGTGCCAGAAGCGCAAAACCCGCACCTGAGGCGCATTTTGGCATTCATGACATTGTTCAATTGCGCCTGAAGTGCAAATTTCACGCTTGGGACACGTGGCGCGCTACTTAATATATACAAAAAAAATGTGTTTTTCTCACTTTCTAGGTATCTTTTTTACTATTGGGAAGTTTGGAGATTTGTGACCTAGCAGAGAAACTCATAGACGACGATTTCTAATAGCATTGAAGCAATTTTATAAGAATCATTCATGAATCTTTCTTATAATTCTTCTCTAATCTCTATCTTTTATATCTTTGTCATGAGTAACTAAACCATATTTGTTAGGGATGAATGAAACAAGATGAAACCCTTATTTTTCTGATTTGATTTCCAGTTTTATGAATGAGTTTATTGGATTATTTTTCTCATCTCTGTGCTTAATGTTTTTTATTGTTTGATCAACATTAAAATGTTCTACAATTCTTATTTTGAAACAAAAGTGGACTTTTATAGATACTTGAGATGAGAAATTCATGATAATGTAGTCTAGATATAGATGCGGGTCATGAAACCAATTAAATTTATTACAAGGGCAACAATTTAAAAAGAGAATTCTTGTGCAGTAAAGCTTAATTCTAATCTTAAATCTACTAAGGAATTATGGGTTACTTTGGAATTAAAGGTTATGTCACTAAGACATTAGGACAAGAATAATAAAGAGAATTCGGTAATAATTCAATAAAGGAATTTTGTAACTATGATCAAATTAGGAACCAATGTTTAATTCGAAGTGAAACTCATCCCTAACATTTTTCTTATTATAAATGATCAATTTTATTATCGTTGTTAATTTTAACTATTATTTCAATCAATTCGAAAAAAATTTGTTCAATTTTAGTAATTAAATACAACTCGATAGTAAAACACAATCTTTGAGTTCAACACTCAGTACTATCGTTTTATTATTACTTGCAACGATTCACTACACTTGCTGAAACGCTATCATAAGTACATACCAAACTTTGCAAATCCAAACCATTTTGACTATCCAAGATTTGATAGCTAATATTAGATTTGCGATGGAACATCTTCACAATATGAAACAACTCATAAATTCCTTGTTTAAGACTCATATAACAGTTTATAGGAATTACTTTTCTGTGCGAAAACGTGATTTTTTTGATGTCTTTTCTTAGTTTGAATTTTTCTAGTGACCTATATGTCAAGTTATACTTGTCTGATAAATCTGATTCCCATATTCTTGTGAAGATAAATTAATAATTAACAAATTTCATGTTTAGGCCAAATTCTAATTCTCTCATCTTTGTCAAAATTGACAATGAATCTAATCCTTTTGTATTGAACTTTCTACATGACATATGCTTCGTAATTTGACCATATCTTGAGCTAGACAACTCTTTTTTGAGTTAAACCAAAATCATTGGATTTCTAACATATGTATCTACATTAAATTTCTTATAAAGATTGGGAGATAATTCATAAAATCGGTATGTCACCTTTTGTCCATGTTTCCAATTCTAAATGTTTATTTCTCGTTCGACCATTTATTTCAAATTACAGCCGATTGAATATCACCTCTACTAATCAAATGTCATCCTAAACCTTTATTATTCATTTTATTTGGTAAAACTTTGAATTTAGAATATGTATTACATGTCCTGTGAAATGTGTTATATCATATCCATGCCTATAATGGTCCCCTTGATATAAGAAGTGACATAAGACTAAGATAATTAAAATTGGACCAGAGATTGAACTGATGCTTAAAGTTTCGAAAGTCGAACCAACGTTGGACCGAGGTTGGATCATGAATAGTTAAATATCGGTTTCTTTAATCAAATTAAGCAATAATACATACAAAATAGTATAATATATATAATTTCACACAATTTTAATGTATTATTTTTTTGTTAGCATATTTTCATGTTACTACTTAATAAACTATCAATAAATTTCTCATCTGATTAAATATTATCTAATAAATGATATACAAAAATTCCTATTAAGATATTTGTACTAGTAATTTTGTATTGAAGATATAAAATAATTTTTTTTTATGAAATTAATCAAAATAAGAGAAAGATAAAATATAGAAGAAAAAAGATAACAGGGAAAGATTGAAAATAGAATAGGGAAGAATATAGTATTGTATTATTCTCTTCAATTGTGTACTTTTTGCAATGATACTCACTCTGCGTCCGATCACATATCCTCTGGCTCTGGTCATGTTGCCTTGGATCTGTTACTCCACAAGGTGCTGCCTCTAGTCAAGAGTTATGCCTCTGGCTAAGTCTGTGTCTGGTTCCAGCTCCTTATTAGGGACTTAAGATTTAATTCTCACTTGATTTTCAATTTATTGTTATGTTATTTATAACTGTTATGGAAGAATGATACATTGCATACATGACATTACAAATGCATTACATAAATAACATCTTAAGTGCATTGCATTCTTTTTAATCAGATCATGTATGGCCTTATTCACGGTAGAATATCCAGGTTGTTCCATTCATGAAATAACAGGTAAAAGAGAACAATTAGGACATTGGTTTGGGTTTAGTCAGATCACCTTTATCAATCAGGTCTCAATTATCTTGGTGATCAACGTTAAGATAATTGGGCAACTTTTCCTTATTCCTTAAAGATTTGATGTCATGCATATATTTTTTAGAATTATTAAGAAAGAAAGAAAGAATGTTCTAAATTAAGCTTTTATGAAAATTGTAGCTGAGAGCTTTAGTATGAGATGCATGATATTTTCATGTTTTATGCATATTTATGAAAAAATATTTTAAAATTACCCCTCCCTTTATTTTTAGAACTCACTAAGATTTTATATCGCCCTTTTATTTTTATACATTAGCATTTGATTGATGCTCATAGTCCCCATAGCAGAGGATGATCTGCAAGTCTTGTTTTGGACTTAATGATTTATTTTTATTTGATGTAAATTGATGTATGAACAACTTTATAATTATAGTATTGCTGCTGTAATTTAATTAAATAGTTCATTAAATTGAGTCGTAAATTATGTTGTTTAAATGTAGTTACAAGTTATTTTAATGATACTTATTATTGATTTGTAATACTTGTTTTTTTATTGAGTTGTATAGATTCAATTGTCAAATCTGTAGACAATTGGTAATGGATCATAAAATTGATTCAATTGATGTACAAAATTGAATGTCACTAAACAAACATTATTTCAAGATATGTTTCTTTACGCCAAATTCTTTATGAAAAAAAGTCATGAAAATTTATTAAGAAAAATGATTCAACAAAAACTAACAAAAAAAAACATTAATAGTTTTCTTTTTTTTATTAGAAGAAATAGTAAATTCCATCATAATTAACCCACACAACTCTGAGGTCTCGGTTCACACTCGGGACAAGACTTTCAACCTAACAGTGTCGATATTTGTCAGTTGAACTAGGGTTTAAGGACTAATAATATTTAAGAGTATCTTTCACAAACAGAGTATTCAAATTTTTTAAACTAAATTTATAGTTTATTTCAGCTAAAGGACATGATGATTTCTATTAAGAAAAAGACTTACAAAATAATTAACCATATTACAAATTGATTTACACAGAAATATAATTCTCTTTTTTAAAAGTAATATAATTCCCTTTAATGATTGTAATTCCTTCTAACATAGAATTTATTTTGAATTGATTGGTTACTATTGAGTCAAAAAATAGTCGATTACTATTCTTCATTTCTCTAATTAAATTATCCTTTTAAATCTTTTATTGTCAATTTAATTGCTTGTGGTTAGTTTCATTCTTTCAATTGCCTAAATCCAATGAAGAATGTCTATATAAGCTTTCCCAATTGTGGTAGCTAAAGGAAAAAGAGGCGTGTAATAGCACTAACTAAAGATGCACCCAAGGCTGATTATCGATGAAGCAATCCATGAGTTGATATGTAAGTTTTTGTTGTACTCAAACTTTAGATTTGTTATGTTTTGTAAATACAACATTTTTATAGTCATAAAAAGGTGTGCCTTTGTTATGTTTTAATAAGTTAAATGTGTCAAGGTTAAAAGATGGAATTCATATTTCATCATTTGAAAACTTTAATCTATAGTTTGTTTGGTAACATAGTTTTTCTCTCTCGTTACTTTGTATGTACTTGAAATTTTATCTTCAATTAAACTAATATTAGTCTTAGTTTTTTAGATTTTTGCAATTACAGCACTTTTTTGTAGCAATGATGATGAAAATCGATTGAGATCAGCAATCCGTAGCTAATTGATGGAGTCTAGATAAAACTTAAATATTAGATTTGTTAATATAGTTGTTTAAGTGATGAAACAAAATATTTGATAAAAATATTATCAATTTTATAGATACAACTATTAGTTAGTTTGCCTATTGAAATAATGTTAAGTTCGTGCATAAAAATGCAAGTAACATATAGAAGCCTAAAAGTTACTATATATATTCATCTCTACTTCCTTTCTATTTCCTTTAGGTTACAAAGTAACATTCAAACCTTATAAGCCTAAGAATTACGAACTTACCTAGTTGATGAATAGAACCAATGGGTAGTTTTCATGAATACTTTGTTGAAACTCAACTTATTTGGTATATATATATATATATAGTAAACTGATTAGTAATAATTCTTTCTTAATATATTGTATTATTGTTTTTTTTTAATTAATTTGATCACACAACCTTTTAATCGAGAATTTTTCCACTTCTTTAACTCATATTCTCTAACTATGATCATTCGGACACTCATTACATTAATGAAATTTTTAGTAACAAATTTAATTAATTTCTACTGTCATATTATTTTTGAAAAACTAATTTTATAATGCCAACTTTTAAACTACTACTATTTTTTTCCAATTCCCTAGGGTAACTAAATATAGAACAGACTAACTCTCACATTGTATTAATTAAAAAAATATTATTTAAGCAATTGGTCAGTTATATTGCTCATATATTTGAATATAATTTTAAATTTAAACATATAAAAATATCATTTAAAATTTATGATTAGAATATCACTAAAAAATAATTTATGATTAGAACTATTCAAGTAATTATCACAAATTATAACAATGGTAAAACACACAATTCCCTTCATTAATATTTTTATTTTTTCCTTTTTACAATAAATAAGTAACACATACGAGAAATTTGTTATTTTATTTATGCCTTTTTACAATAAATTGGTTAATAACAAAGCACAAATTTTACTAATATTTAATAACTATATATTTTTACACTACAAACGTTTGTTAGAATGAAGTTGATTTGAAGAAAAGTTTTTGCTCTGAATCCTCTTATATATAAACAAGCTAAACAAAATAGATAGATCGATATTTTGATATATTTGTTGAGATATACTTGATTCTATAAAGTTCGCTCTCAACGTGCCCCTGTTGAACCTTTTGAGACAAGTTTACTCTGGTGATCTTGTGTCTGATAATTTTGGCATCCAATTTGACCATTTGATGAAGACAAATATGCGCCACTGCTCATCATAGTAGACTTATCCTCTGGTTGAAGAAGCGCATAACATCCTCTTATAGTGTCATCCTCTAGTCATCATGTATTTTCTATCAAGATACGCTGAATTAATTATGAAGATAGATTTGGACAAATTTTTAATGTTGATTCAAAATCTCTGAAGATTTGGAACGAGATATTAATTCACATGATAATTTCATAGAATCACAACAACGATCAAAAACTCTAATGAACTAAATGCCTCTTTATAAAAGGATTTGTAATAGTCACAAAAATACAGAGATCAACAACGAAAAACAAGAGAAGAATTCATGTCGTTACAAATTACAAACTCTTGAAAATCTCTTATATTAGCTCTAAGTGTTGAGAAACTTAAAAATCTACTGAGAGCAATTTGTGTAAACACTATGTGAGAATTCTTTTTAAAACCAATCTAAACATTTTGTATTCTGGCCCAACAGTAGCTTTCATCCTCAACAATTTGATCGCACTAAGTTAGAAGGTTGAGAAGATTTGAACTCAATCAAGGTGACTTGAAGGTGTTTAGTGAACTTGTGATTCCATTCGTGAATAGTAGATTATATCATTATATGTGAAAGGACTAGATGTAACTACTGTGTTGGTGTGGTGAATCAAGATGAATTGGTTTGTGTTTCTTTTCTTATCTCTTACTTATGTTTTAATTATTCGTGTTTAGTTTTTCATAAATTGTTTTTAATTAAATTTTTTCTCTCTACAATCTTAAGTTTAAAATTACTTAGGTTTCATCTTTTGAAAATATATATATATATATATATATATATATATATATATATATATATATATATATATATATATATATGGCTAAATAGCATATGCGGTCTCTTAACTTAATTTCAACTAACGTTTTAGTCATTTGTCTTTTTTTTTTTCTGATTTGATTCTTTGTTTTAATTTTAAATGACAATTTGATCTTTTATGTTTTGAAAATGTCAACAATGTTATCCTTTTATTTTACAAAAATTCAAAAAATTCATCAAAATTTTCAAACAAAATCCATAAAATTAATTATCATCTTCAATATAATGCAAATTTCATTAAATGCATAACTCAAATAAACTCATATTTTCATCTCCAACAATATTAAATTCATCAAATAAAAAATAAAAATAACTCAATATAAATTTTTAGGAATAATAATAATGACTTTTTTTTGCGGTGGAAGTTGTGTTACGTGGGACAAAAAATTTCTATGTCAATTTCTCAACATGATTAATAATGTGACTTAAAATATGTGACTTAAAATATTAATAATATTTGACTAATTGTTATTAATATTTATGTAGTATTTGACTAATTGTTATTAATAATATTTGACTAATTGTTAATAATATGTGAACTCAAATCAACTCTTAATCTATGTAGTATTTTTTGACTAGTTCTTTGTACATATATTAAAAAGTTTCTTTTTGTACGACTACATTAATTTTATATGTATCATGAGAATTTTCTATCTATTCTTCATATATTAAATGTGACTTTTAAAGTTCACGAATGTCATGTGAGAAAAAGATATTTATGTATGTTAAAAATATAGAGTGATAGTAAATTTTATCTCTTATAACATTTGAGTATTATTTATTTAGTATATTTTATATAATTTGATTTTTTTTAAATAGTTGTATATAATTTTGTAACTTTCCTTTATATTTTTTACAAATTATATATTTTATTAATTACATTTAGACGAAAAATATTGACATTCATTTCTTTTTATATTTTTTTTCTATTCTTTTTATATATTTTATTAATTACATTTGACTTTAAAATGTATCTTCCTAGTTTTCATAAAATAAACTTTCTATTTTAAAAATAAATATTACAAAAAAATATATTGAAAAATTTATATTAAAAGAAAATTATATCAAAAAAATAATATTAAGATTAAATTATAAAATAACAAGTATTTGAAAATAGAAATCAGATTATATTCTATTAATTATAAGTGTTAAATGAGACAAGAAATTGCCTTGAGATCGAATAAATAATATAACTGATTCCAAGAAGAAGTCTTCGCGATTTGGTTTTGATAAATTTCAAGACAATATAGTTAAATTATGTGGACCTGTCAATTGGTTCCCTCCATCTTGTCAGACCTCCACCACCTCGGGTCTCCCTGCCCCACCACCAGTCGGGTCCACCAGCCAGGCCTCCCGGTAATAATATAGGAAATAATAAAAAAAAAACAGAATAAAGGAAGAGGTGGAATGTTTACCTATTAGTCTCCTGTTGTTTTTAGGAATTTGAGAGTAATCCTTGAGTATTTTTTTGTTTACAGTAAAGATTGGAAGAATTAACCCGTTAAATTTCTCAATCTTAGAAATATGTGAAAAAACACAAAAAAAAAACAAATTAATAATTAGTCAAATGTCAAATTAACATAAAACGTACATAAAATTAGAATAATATGACACTTATAAAATCGCAATGACTCTTTAAAATTTAATTTTCAATTTAAGAAACTTTTTATTTTTATAATTTAATTACTAATATATAAATAATTAATATATTTAGATAGTTCTATATCATAAAATCGTATGTCATGTTATTTGAAATATGTTAAATCGATATTTTTTTATTCAAAAATTTAAAAGAAAAATTAAAACTTTTAACTTTTATTAATTTTATAAATAATAAAAATTAAGAAATCAAAATTATTATTATTTTATATATAATATTAATATAGAGTATAAAGAATAAAGTGATTTTATTTACAATTTTTGTATTTTCTACCAGAATATTTTTTTAAATAGTAAAATATAAGATAATGGTCAATATGAAGTGATCCAATTCTCTAATTCACTTTCTTAATAAGTCTATTAATTGATGTTACAAAAAAAGAATGAATACCACAACAAAGAAAAGGAAAGGTAAATCAAGTAACCAACAACCTCTTTCAATTATTTGGTGCATGAACCAACACACCTCAAAGTTGCCTATAAATACAAAACACATCCAACCAAGTAGCCAACCATTTCATATTTCTAGGTCTAAATTCTATTTCTCTTAAATTACATAAAAGTCAAAAGAAGAATAATATTTGAACACAATTTTATTTAGAAAAGATGATAAATTTTATTATAATTAATTTACATAATTGTGAAGTTTCAAATTTGAACTTGAGACAAAACATTCAACCAAAGAATATTGACATTTACCAATTGAACTAAAACTTAAGGATTATATTTGAACACAAATACTGTAAATTGAACATACATACTATTAGTTGACTTTGACTAAAGAACAATTTAATCAGTTTGTTATTTTTAGAAAACATTTTCTTCTTCCCTCACTCTTCTCTTTTTCCTCAGTGGTCTTTTATTCTTCCTCAACTTGTCTTATCTTCTTCCTTAGTCGTCGTCACTCTCAACCCTATCAGCCCTAGTCCCTCTAACGTCACTCAAGTCATTTCTCGTTGTCCCTCTCACTCATCCCTCCATTGTCCCTCTAGCTTCTCTATCGTCACTCGATTGGCTTTTAGTCCTCTCTCTTGTTGTGCGACGAATACAAGTTGTTGAGTCTTCTCATTGTAAGTTTACTTATCACTATCATTGTTGTTGTTTCTCTTTGTGATTGTTGTTTGCTTCAATTTTTGGTTTTTGGTTATCGATTTAGGTTTCATTTTTTGCTTCTTCATTTATGTTTTTTTGGTTAGTCAATTTAGGATTTTTCTTTTTCTTTAATTTAAGGTTTTTTACTTTTGATTCAAGTACATGTGGTTATACTTATGGTGATTGTCGGTAAACTTTAGATTCAAGTAAATTTACTTCTGTTATTTCAAGTTAAACAAATTTAATATCATCAATGATTTATTTTAGAGAGCTATTTTATTTCAATGGTAAAATTTTAATGTTTATTATTTTAATTTTAATTTGTTTAGTGACTAATTTTCTATTATAAGCAACTTTAATGTGCTTTATTTTTTCTACAGTTATAATATTTTAAGACATGACATCAACAAATGATAAAAATGTAACGAATTTATCAAATAATTGTATTTGCATTGTTGCAATTTAATTATCTATATGTTAATCACATATTCATACTTTTAAAATACGTGTAAGATATGCATGTTTACCAAATATGTTGATGACAACCTAACTCAAGTGATTCTTGGATATGTCAACAAATTTACAAATTTTTGGAGCTTTATTGTGTGAGTTGATGTGTATGTGGGATGGATGTAGTGGAGTTTAAAGATTAGGGGTATGATAGTTCATTTTACTCCGAGTGATAAATGTTTAGCTTTAGGACTGCCAATAGTAGGTGAGCCTTTGGAAGAGTATGAAAATAGAGAATGTGATATGTTGTCATTGTTTAGAGAAGACGAAATAACTTGTGATATAATTGGTGTGTCTGCTTCAAAGTAACAGAGCTCTCCATCCTGTTCTTTTCTTAAAGATCTAACCTTCCACCCAAATCTCTTTCGCGAAGCATATTTTTTACAAAATGATTTGGTTTCATCTAAGAAAACAAAACACATCCTTGTTGCAGGATTCCAATATGTGTCGTCGTCATCATAAGAGTTGTCAACTATGATACATTCATCTTCAATAGTACCACAATGCATGAAGTTCCAATTGATGGTGAAATGCCACAAAAAACTACAAAAAAAAGTAATTTAATTCAATCATTAACCACTGTATGCACTTTAGTAACCAAACACATCATTAATCACATAATATGAAATGTATTAGACCTACCAACAATTTAGAAAATGATAAAACTTAACAATTCAAGTCTGGTTAACATCATTGATTAATAGTGATGAAACTTTAATATTTAAACATAAATAATTAACATAATTGATTAATATTTCACAACCCTAATATTTAGACATAAATAAGTCTTTAACCACCTATAGTGCTCATTAACGAAAATTGATGTGGGTGATGTAAAAAAAAAAGCGTGTCTCCTACATAACACAACTTGCAACAAGAAAAGACATTATTGTCTCAAAGACAATGTCACCTTTTTGATAGACACACAATAGCCGACTAAACTATATTTTGTAAATATTATTATTCAAAAATATTAATTATAATTTAACATAATATTTATTATTTATTAATAAAATTATTATTTAATATAATAATAATAGTTTTGTTTATACATTAAATATATTTTAAAATTCTTGCATTGTAAAAGTCAAATAAAACACAAACATAATAAGAAATACAACTCTTATTACATTACAAAGTACCAATATATGACAATTTATCTTTTTATTTCGTATATTAGTGTCGCTTCTGTTCTTGCACTTAATGCATCTTGCATAATCTTCACCATCTCAATTTCGACATTATCACTTCATACAACTGCCAATGATGCTCTGCTTCAGACTCATCAACTCATTTAGATTATGATATTTATGCGATGCCTTCAAGTTAAGTTGTCAGCTATAAAATGGCAAAGGATTCCCTCGAATTGAAAAAACACTCGAGAGGATCATCTTTTTTATCTTAACCTTTTAAGTTCTGTTTGGTAAAATTCGTTGATAGTTAATAGTTTATAGTTGTAAAATTAATTTAAGTATTTGATAAAATTAATAGTTTAATTAACATAAAAATATAAAATAAAATTCTTAATTTGAAATAAACTTTTATCAATTAATGTTTAAAAGAATTTAAAAGTAGTTATTTAAAATTTATTTTTTTATCAATTTAAAATTTACTGATATGTTTTTTAGTTATTTATCTATTATATTTACTAATATTAAAAATAAATAAATTATTTACTTTAAAATATTAATTTTAAAAAAATTAAACTATTTATAAATATTTTAAAATTATAATAGATAAATCATTTATTGATATAATATATTATTTATTTAGCTATTTTATTTATTTTAAATTATAATAAATAAATTATTTCGAATTATTTACTTTAAAATATTATTTACTATAATTATTTTACATTTTAAATTAAATAAATTATTTATTTAAATTATTTATTATAAAGCATAAAAAATTATTTTAGATACAATAATAAAAATAAAATTAAAAGAAAAAATAATAAACTGTAAACTCAAACTAATTGAATTAAGTTATCAAAATACACTAAAAACTAAAAACTATATTATCATAAATGATTGCTATTAAATAAAATTTATAAATAATATACTGTATATAAACTGGTTTATGTGTCTTATCAAGCAGAATATTTGTCTAAAAAATGAATGAGAATATATTTTAAAATAAAAATTGGATGGTTGACATTTAAATCCAGTCTCCTCATGTGTTTTTTAAACATGAAAAGATCCATTATAGGTATAATTTATTTAAACATCAAGTTCAAACCAAGTGCGTTTCGATCGTGTGCAGAACAAGATTACTTTATTGCATGCTTCCTAGTCCTCCGGTGGCGAATCTCGTTCCAGGAACTCCTCACCACCATCGTTTCAGGTGCGTAATATTAAGCTAGATTTTCCCAGATTTTATGGATCTGAGGTTAGAATTTGGATTTTCAAGGCTGAACAATTCTTTGATTATTATTCCACACCTGATAATCAACGTCTTATTATTGTTGCGGTACATATGGAGAAGGACATTGTTCCTTGGTTCCAAATGCTATCTCACAATCGTCCATTCAATCATGGGCTCTGTTCACACGTGCTTTAGAAATGGAGTTTGGACTCTCTGAATATGAAACCCCACGGCCTGTACATTTTAAACTTACCCAAACCACCACTGTTGTCGACTATTACATCGTTTTCACCGTCCTGGCCAATAGAGTAGATGGTCTTAGCCCTGAAGCCACCCTCGACTGTTTTATCAGTGGATTACACCCTGATATTAATCACGAAGTCATTGCTCAATCACCAATATCAATATCCAAAGTCGTAGCACTAGCAAAATTATGCGAAGAAAAGTACCTTCCCCTTACGCCTAAGCCAATAGAAGCCTCATCACAAAAACCATATCATTTCTCCATACCCATAAAACCCTCCACCTTACCTCCCTTACTATCAAACCTTATCCCAAAACCTACAAACACACCACCCAAATCCAACACGAGCTAAAATGCAACTGCGATGCGATAAGGGTTTGTGTTACTACTATGATGATAAATGTTCCCCCTTGCACAAATGTTTGAATCGGCATTTCCTATTACTTCAAATTGATGCTTCTAAGGAAACGTCTCAATTAAACGACCCACCCGGTTTAACAATACCAAAAACCAGACCTATTATGGGATTGTGAACATCATATGTCCTTGAACGCATTAAATGGGTCCCATGGTGCAGGCACCATACGTTTTCAGGGCAATATTCAAGGTGTTAAGGCCAGCATCATATAGGATATTGGAAGCTTTGACAACTTCCTGCAACCACGCATTGCACAATGTTTAAAATTTCATATCCAAGCTAATGAGCATTTTCATGTACTTGTTGGGAACTGTATCTCATTAACCTCGCAGGGTTTCATAGTTGATTTACCTGTTACCATTCAAGTTAATAATTTGCACTTGCCTCTTTATTTACTACCTATAACAATTGTTGATTTGGTGCTAGCGACCCCTTGGTTAAAAACCCTTGGCCCAAACATAGCATATTACAATGTTTTATCCATGAAATTTTATATCCAAAACACCTTTATTACTTTGTATGGGGATCAAATGAAAGGTCCTACTCAAGCTTAGTTCCACCACATTAAGCGTCTGCAACATACTCACTCTATTATGGCTTCTTATGCACTACATTTTCAGCAAGTTCTCACTGTTGATTGTCCCTTACCTTCTAACTTACCTCCAAACTTGATAGCATTACTCAGTAACTATCTGGATTTTTTCTGAGCCAGTGGGTCTTCCTCTGGTTCGGTTTCAATACCATGCTACCACTTTGCTATAGGGCAGCAACCCTACCAAAGTCAGACAATAGTACCGCTATCCTCATAGTCAAAAAGCGCATATTGAAATTATGGGTAATGATATGTTGGCTCAGGGTATCATACAAACTAGCAATAGCCCTTTTTCGTCATTGGTTCCCCTTGTTAAGAAAAAGGATGGGTCTTGGCGATTTTGTATGAATTATAGGGCCTTAAATGCTATTAATTTCAAAGAAAATTTTCCTATACCTACTATTGATGAATTATTTGGTGTTCAGTACTTTTCCAAATTAGACTTGTGTTCCGGATACCACCAAATTCTTGTCAAACCGGAAGATAGACACAAAACCGTTTTTCGAACACATCATGGGCTATATGAATGGCTATTAATTCCTTTTGGTTTATCCAATGCGCGTACCTCATTTCAGGGCTTGACGAATGACGTCTTTCACACCCAACTTCAAAAATCAGTGATAGTTTTCTTCGACGATATCTTGATTTATAGCCCTTGTTGGCCATCTCACTTAATCCATTTGAATGAGGTTTTACAGCTGATGCGCCAACATTCTCTCTTTTCAAAAATGCCCAAGTGTTGCTTTGGTTTTACTACAGTCGATTACTTGGGTCACACCATCTCAAGTAAGGGCGTTCACGTTGATAAATAAAAAATCCAAGCAGTTTTAGATTGGCCTATTCCAAACAGTTTGAACAAACTTAGAGGTTTTTTGGGCTTATCTGATTACTATAGGCGATTTATCTGAAACTATGCTACCATGGCTAACTGCATTGTTGAAGAAGGATGCTTACTCTTGGGATGTTATTGCTACAAAATCTTTTAATGCCTTAAAATATGCCATCACCGTTGCCCATGTCCTTGCGCTACCGATTTTTTTGAAACCTTTTATCCTTGAAACTTATGCATTTGGTATCGGAATTGGTGTTATCCTTAACCAAGACAAGCATCCCATTGCTTATTTTTCAAAGAAATTGAACTTATCCATGCATAAAAAGTCAAGATATATGAGAGAGTTGTATGATGTCACTAAGGCCATGGCAAAGTTTAGACACTATATTTTGGGCCATAAGTTCATTATAAGAATTGACCAAACAAGTCTTAAATGCCTTACAGATCAAACCATTCAAACACCATAGAGACAAAAGTGGCTTCACAAATTTTTGGGTTTCGACTTCACGATTGAATACAAACCAGAAAAAAGACAATGTAGTTGGAAATGGCTTATCTAGATTATTTTTATGGCCATCTCTGGTCCTACAAATCCTCTGCTTCCTGCCATTAATAATGTTGTCAATGCAGATGCAAAATTAGTGGTTCTGAAGCAACAATGTATCTAGGGTTCCTACACTGATCACTGCTACCAATTCAAAAATGATGTCTTGCTATGGAAAAATTGTGTTGTTGTACCACCTCTTCCCCATCTGGTTCAGTCGATTTTGGAAGAATTTCATTCCTCTGTTTTTGGGGGACACTCTGGAGTAGCTCGAACTAAAGCTAGAATTGCAGCTCAATTCACTTGGTCTTCAATGTCTAAGACTTATTTTTCATCGACTGCTTGGTGTGCCAACAAGCTAAAGCCTCCACGGCTGCCCCTATCGGCTTGCTGCAATCATTTCCAATTCCGGCTCATAAATGGGACGATGTTTCCATGGATTTTATCACGGGTCTCCACTCCTCTAACAGTTTTACTGTTATTATGGTCGTGGTGGATCGACTTTCAAAATATAGTCATTTTGCACCGTTAAAGGTTGACTATATCAGTCAAAAAGTATCTGAAACTTTTCTTCACGATATCGTTAAATTGTATGGGTTTTCGAGAAGAATTGTGTCACATAGGGAGAAGGTTTTCACTAGTTCTTTTTTGCATCATTTATTCAAACTAAATGGTACCACGATCTCTATGAGCTCAACTTAGCATCCTCAATCAGATGGCCAAACTGAAGCTGTTAATAAATGCCTTGAGATGTATTTTAAGATGTTTTGCAGGGCAAGTTCCTTCTAAATGTCTAAGTTGTTAGATTGGGCTGAGTATTGGTATAACTCTTCCTTCCAAACTAGCATTGTCATGACACAATTTAAAGTCGTATATGGTCGTGACCCACCTACTTTGCTCAAGTATGATTCGGCAATCATTGACCCCTTTCACTCCAAACATCGTTGACCGAGAGAGATACAACACTGCAGCTACTTAAAGGTAACCTTATGCATGCCCAACAGAAGATGAAATATTTTGCTGATACCAAGAGAAGACAACTAGAGTTTAACATGGGTGTCACTACATCAAAACCAAAAGTTGGGGTTACATTACTTTAGACTTTTTCCCATCATTGAGAAAATCGGCGTTGTGGCCTACAAGGTGTTACTTCCTATGTTAGCAAATATTCATCTTGTGTTTCACATTGCTAATTTGAAATTGTGCAAGGGAGATCATCCAACTCAGTACATGCCTCTACCGCTACTTACTACTGAAAACATACCTGTTTTAGTTCCTCTTACTGTTTTGGACACCAGAATTCTGCTACAATAAGGTCAAGAGACGCCTCAAATTCAGGTACAGTGGAAACATTTGCCTCCTACAAAAATTACTTAGAAAAATTATGAGGCCTTTCGTGCCTTGTATATGAATTTCCACCTTTAGGACAAGGTGTTTGAGCCTTCTTAGCTTTCTATATTTCTTCAGTTGTATTTCAATTTCTCTAAAGTAAATTGTATTGTTGCTTATAAATTTAGTACAATTCATCATTGGTGACTCTCTTGTTCTGTTTTCCTCAAAATTGAATCATAACAGATTTCTCATCTCAAGTGACTTAATAATCTAGTACAAGGTAGAGGATAGCTAGAAGATAGACACAAATGGAGGGATAGTCACTTACGTGGAGAACATGACATATGGACAACGCTTGTTGGACAAGTCCTATGGTGATACTTTAATATATGTCATTTCATGCTTTGTGGGCAGCTCACAAGGTGACCTATCACGTCTCGATTTATACTTACTCTTGTCGGTCTGGTTGCGATGCTCACACCTACTAACAAATGTTTTCTCATAAGGAACATGGTGTGGGACCCAACCTATCAGAAATAGGGAAACTTTGGGAGTGACATCAATCTCAACGACATTGAGGGAATTTGAGTACACTCTAAGACCCCACCTAAACTCGTTGGTATGAAATGGGAGAGACTAACAATGATGTGTGGATAGTTGGACATGGACTCATCCCTGTTTTGTACATTTTTGCCACTGAGAAGTCCCTTTATTTTTGTATGTTGAAGTCACTCGCCTACTTTATTGTTAACATGATACCTATATTATATATGGTCTAAAATTATATGGTGCCTTGCTGAGGCCCCCAACACATTGACCTTGTGCCACTGCATTCATGTTTATATTTATGTATATGTGCATATATTCTTAGTTGTTGTATGCTTGCTTATATGTTTCATATTATTATGTTTTAATTTATTAACAAATTAGTACTTTCTTGACATAGGAATATGGTTGGATTTTATTGAACGAAATTCGGGTTGTCTTAATCCATTCTTTTTAGGCTTAATTACAGTTTTGGCCCCCCTATTTTAGCTGAATCGCGAAAGTAGTCCCTCCATTTTGTTTCTCTCCAGTTTTGGTCCCTCAAATAAAATTTTGATCCAAAACTTGATGACATTTCATTGTTTTTGTATTTATTTAAGTCACACCATGTCTCAAGATCTCATTTGCAACAATTGTACCTAAAATCTATGATCATAAATGGTGTAGTACGGCTTTAAAAAATGAAATTTCATCAAGTTTTGGACCAAAATTCTATTTTGGGGACCAAAACTGGGGAGAAACAAAATGGGGGGACTACTTTTGTGATTCAGCTAAAATAGAAGGATCAAAACTGCAATTAAGCCTTTTTTTATTATAATAATTTACTTAATCCTTATTATACACACTATGCCTTAGTTATAATGAAACATACTCATAACAACTTACTATATGCCTTATCGGTTAGCTAATAATAGTTTATGTTTAATAAAATCTCAAAGAATTAAAGTGAACATCTAATTTGTTGAGTTAAAAATATAAATGATGAAAAGATGGAGAATAGAAATATAAATGATGAAAATTTTGAGAACTTATGATTTATATGCTATAAGCTCGTTCTTTGCCTTGTCTATCAGGGTCTAAATCTTAACTTCTAGAGAATCCTAACTACATGATATAAGTATTAACTAGTAACAGTCGGAACATAGAGTATGTTAGTGTTTGAATTTAAAATTTATTGAAATTCCATTTTGAAAATGTCTCATATATTGAATAGTTTCCAACTTTATAAATACTAAAGTCCCACATTAGATTTTTAACATATGTGGGTTTGCTTTATCACTATATAAAGAGTGTCAAACTCCAGTGAAAAGCACACCAAAGTTGGATGCAATTTCCAATTTTTTCTTTTCTCCATTTTATGCTCAATGCACTTCCGAGCCACTTTTTCTCTTTCTTTTTGTCCCTTAGATGTTTAAATGGTCATAATACCATTATCATTTTAGAGTGGTTTTTATGTCGTAATTCTTTCGATTTATGAGTGGTCAAAGTACCTATTACGAGTGGCTTTAACTGTTATATTGAGAGTGACTTTAACCGCCATATTGATGGTGTAATTCTAGATCGGTTTTCTATGGTGGAGTAGAATTCTAATACAGTTTGTTTGGGTTGCTTTATCTTGGGGACTTCGTGGTTGATAGTTTATCTTGCACAATTTGAGAAGTGTCACGAAACATCTTAAAGAGAGCGACCTAGTCTGCGACTCAACCAAGTAATATAATTCGGTGGCTGAAATTGATTTCAAAATAGTATTTTGAAACTCAAAAACAATAATTTTAAGACGTTTCTTTCTACCATGTCAACCAAAGAAATTATTGAATCTAGTTCTGCTGCTTCTGATTTCAATAAATTGTTTCTTCTTCCTGAATCTTTTCCTCTAACACTTGTTAGGTGCTCCACTTTAGAGACCGAGCTCTGATGCCAATTGAAATAGAAATATCAATTATAAGGAAGGGGGTTTGAATTATAATTGCCCCTTTTAAAAAAATTCTTGTTTAAAACTGAAAATTTAACTCAAGATTGATCTTGGTTATAACGAAGATTGATCTTGGTTAGTAAAAAACAACAATATCAATTTTATCAATATAAAATATGATTGTAAAGCATAAAATAAATAGAGATAGAGATAGAGAGATCACACAAGGATATATCCTGGTTCACCCAACTCGGGTTACATCCAGTCCTCACAACCGTGAGATTTTCCACTAAGTGTTTAAAACAAGAACCTTCTTGGTTTTACAACACCTAGTTTAGATCAACCTTGATCTGCTACAAAGTGAAAACCTTTCCACCCAGAAAGGAGTTCAATCAAGTCACCTATCAACCTTGATAGGATTTCTTACAATCTACCCAAACTATACTAAACTCTTATAATTTGAGTTTTACAATAATGATGAGATTGTTTTTGTTAGAATCTGAGATGTCTCAACTCTTGTTTGAGATCTGATTCTTTGACAGAAAAAAACACAAGAATAATTCTAGGAATCGAATGGGAAAAATCAGAACTGATTCAATGTATGTGAGTGAGAGAAACTCAAGTATGATTGAATGATTGATGTTTTGTTCTTCATCTTGAAGCTGCATTTATAGACTTCAAGAAGGCTTGGGACAGCTCATATGGCTGTTGAAATAGGGCCAGATGTCATGAAAAAATTGTTGGATAAAGGCTGTCATAAAGCAAGAGTAATCACAGCTGCATCCAAGATTGATCATGAGAACCAGGATTGATCTTCGAATTTGTTTGTGATGAACTAACTTGTACTTTGTGATTGCGTCAGATGTCTGATTTGAGTGCATGCTTTTCAGTCACATGTGCAGGTTTAGAAAGGTACAATCAGTAGTGTTCTTTGCAGCTTGTAGCTTTGTACTTGCACTTGCCTCATTTGAAGAATGATCTTGTATTATGCCTTTATTGAAGCATGTCTTTGATTCTTCAAATTCTGGAACAAATGTGACTCAGATTGATCCTTTGCTGATTCTATATGAGAATATAAGATGAATGATGTTTCCAGGATTGATCTTTTTACAAGGAAACTGATTATCCTTGTTTATGCCATAAACGCAGATCGTTCTTCGTTTCTCAGTAGAAGATCAAGATCAATCTTCGTTTTCGTGAATAGCTTTAAGATCAATCTTCGTTTTCCAGAACTGCTTTCTTTGATCTGATTTGTGATGTTTGATACCTATCTTGTTTTAACATACTCAAAAACACATGTTAAATACCAAAACACTTAGAATCATAATTAGAATTCTTAATTAACTTTTTGTTTGTTTTCATCAAAACATTAAATTGAGATTTTGTCTCAACCGTTTCGTAATGATAAATGAGCCAAATATGATTCTAGTTTGTTTAATGCATTTTATAAATTGCATGGAATTATACATGAAACAGCTGCACCATATTCGTCAGAAATGAATGGTAAAGCTGAAAGAAAGAATATAACTCTTATTGAACTAGTTGTTGCTATTAATGTTAACACTAGTGTTGCATCTCATTGATGGGGGAAAATTTTATTGACTGTTTGTTATGTTTTGAATAGAGTTCCTAAATCTAAAACCAAAACATCTTCATAAGAGATTATGTTTTGTCTTATTTACGAACATGAGATTGTTTGGCTTACGTCAGAATCCCTAATCTCAAGCGAGTTAAACTCTCTAGTAGAGTCTATGAATGTGTATTCATTAGGTATGTAGTAAACAACAAAACATACAAGTTTTATTACCTAAATGCAGAAGTGATCATAAAGTCAAATAATATTGACTTCTATGAAAACAGACTCCCTTTAATATCGAGAAATAGTGGGGGTAGTGAACCAAATTATATTCCTATGATGAGGAGCACTGAGAGCAACAAACAAAGACGAAACAAAACCTTAAATAAATAAGAAAGCCAAAATTGATAAAGATTAAAGTCGATTATATGGCATATACCTTAGAATATGATCCTTCAAATCTTCAAGAAGCTTTATCATATTTGGACACAAATTTATGGCAAGAGGAGATAAACAATGAGATGAATTCTCTAGAGTCTAACACGATCTGACATTTAGTAGACTTACATCCTGGTTGCAAATTGATAGGTTGTAAATGGATATTGAAAAAGAAACTAAAATCCGATGCAACTTTTGATAAGTACAAGGCTCGTCTTGTAGCCAAAAGTTTTATAGAAAGAAAAAATATACATTTGTTCTACACTTTTTTACCAATCACTAGAATTACATACTCGTTGCACTTGTTGTGATTAATAACTTGAAGGTGCACCAAATGATGTCAAAACTACTTTTTTAAATGGTGACTTGCAAGAAGAAATATATATAGAACAACCTCATGGACGAGAAAATACGGTTTATAGGTTAAATATGTCTCTACATGGGCTTAAACAAGCTCCTAAACAATGACATGAAAAATTTGATAACTTGATTATATCGAATGAGTTTAAAGTGAATGAAAGTGACAAATGTATTTATTACCAATATGAAAATGACATTTGCACTATCATATGTGTCTATGTAGACAACCCACTCATATTTGGTTCAAACTTTCATAATGTAAATATTGTGAAATCATTGTTGTGTAACAACTTTGATATGAATGACCTAGGAAAAGGGAGTGTAATCCTTGGAATCAAGACTACTAGGTCAGAAAAACGTTTTTTTTTTATATCAGACTCACTATGTTGAAAATATCTCAAAGAAATGCAAATACTTTGACTGTAAACCTGTTTGCACACTATATAATTCAAGTGTAAAACTTTTCAAAAGTACTGATGAAAATGTTAAACAAACTGAATATGCGAGAATCATTGGCAGTCTCAGGTATGTCATTGATTGTACTAGACCCGACATTGTCTATGTCGTGGGACTATTGTGCAGGTTTATTAGTAGACCTAATATGTAGCATTGACACGCTATCGAGAGATCCATGAGATACCTTAAAAGGACCATGAGTTTGAGATTACACTATCAAATATTTCATGATGTTCTCGAAGGATACAATGATTCTGATTGGAATGTTTTATCAGATGACTCCAAAGCAGCCAATGGCTATATTTTTAGTATAGTCGATGGTGTTGTATCTTGCAAATCCAAGAAACAGACGATATTGACTCAGTCCACCATGGAATAGACCCTATGAAAATCTTTGAGAATAGACGTGATGAACCATTAATGCACGAGCTTTTAAGAATAACCATATGAAAATATTGTGAAGTGATATTAGATGAATATGCTATTATAAATTAGATAAGCATGATTCCCGAAGCGATGATATGATGAGGTAATAGAAACTCTTAATAAGATCTATACTCTATGTAAAGTGGAGTACCTAGCTATAAGAGTACTCTTGATACACTCACCTATGTGAATGTGGAAGTGGAGCCGCTTTTTATAGAATTTTGAGGCATAATTCCTAGAGCGTTCACTATATTGGGATAGACGTGCAGGACCATTAATGCATGAACTTTTGAGAATAATTCTATGTAAATGTTGTGTGACGAGCTTTTGAGAATACTTCTATGTAAATGTTGTGTGTGGATTTGATGTTAGAGATAGAGTTCAAGACTATGAGTCACTCTTATTGAATTTGAATCTTACTTACTATGCAAAAGTTTAAATCTTAAGACACGTCTATTTTTTAATTCAAGTGGGGGATTGTTGGAACATAAAGTATATTAATGTGTGAATTTAAAATTAGTTGAAGTCTCACATTGGAAAGATCACATAAATTGAGTGGTTTTCAACTCTATAAATACTAAAGTCTCATATTAGAT
The DNA here is from genome assembly GCF_000331145.2 of Cicer arietinum. NCBI lineage: Eukaryota > Viridiplantae > Streptophyta > Magnoliopsida > Fabales > Fabaceae > Cicer > Cicer arietinum. Next base: position 51,025,972 of record NC_021164.2, on the reverse strand, counting down.
ATTTAACATATGTAAGTTTGATTCCATGACTATATAAAGAATATTAAACTCTTGTGAAAAATACACTAAAGTTGGATGCAATTCCCAATTTCTTTTCTCCCTCTTATGCTCGATGCACTTTCGAGCCACCTCTCCTTTTTATTTTTGTCCCTTCGATTTTTAAGTGGTCTTAATACCACTCTCCTTTTAGAGCGGTTTTGTGCTGTAGTCCTATCGATATTTTAGTGGTCCTAATACCACTGTCATTTTAGAGCGATGTTTAAGTCCTAATTATTTCGATTTATGAATGATCAAAGTACCATATTGGGAGTGCCTTTAACTTTCATACTGAGAGTGTAATTTTAAAATGTTTTCTATGATTCATTAGAAATTTTATATAATTTATCGGTGTTGGTGTCGTGAAACGTCTTAAAGAGAACAATCTAATACACGACTCAACCCAATATCATCTTCAGTGGACTGAAATTTATTTTGAAACTAAAAAACAACATTAACTAATTATAATATATTAAAATAAAAGACAAATAAAATAATTTAGAAACTATATTTATCTAACTTTTTATGGAGTAGAAGTTTATTTATGTTTGTTGATAACCGTGAAACTTATTTTATAGTCCTCTCCAATGAAATGAGATGAAGAGTCTTTTAAAAAAAATATCCATTATAATAGAAATAACTTTTTTTGTTTATAATTAACTTAAAACAATCTTAAATAAATATAATCAAAACTATTAAAATAGATTTTCATATGCAAAAGTTATTTTTCTATCAAATAATCTACAACAGATGAGTCTATAATTTAATATAAAGGAATAATTTTTATGAATGGAAATATTATAACAAGAGTTTAATAGTTTTACACATATATAATAAAATAATTTTATATTATCACTCATTTAATATCCATCATCTTACCGAATAATCCAAATTTAGTAACTTTTTAAAACTAATTACTATTTCTCTAAAACATTCATAAAAAAAAAAGTATATTTCTTTTTTTCTCTTGTAACAAATCAATTTCATAAATATATAAATAGTTAAAATTTTGTATGTCTAAAACGGTGAATCAAACGAAAACAGAAATAGAAAAATGCTATAATTTTAAATTTTTTTCATCTTTTGTTTTTTCCGTTTTTTTCTAAATTTTTATTGTTTCCAGCGACTACTAAAATTTCTGTTTAAAACATAATTATTGATTATAAAAAAATCAAATAAATACTAAAAGTATGAGTTTCTATATCCACATATTACTTCATAATATACACGATCTTGTTCCAAAAGATACACAACAAACAAGACCCAATCACAACCACATTCACATCCAAAACCATATAAATCTCCATCCTTTAAGACCACAAATTCTCTCTCATTTTAATTTTAATTTTAACTTGTTTTATTTTTTTTATCTTATTTTATTTTATCATTCTATAAAAACAAAACCTTGCTGATCCTCACACCAACCAAAAAAAACAACAACCCACATTCCGAATTGACCCCCTTCTCCAACCCCAATTCCCAAAATTTCTGTTTTTACAGTTTCATAGGGTGGGTTGGAGATTTTTCGTTAAAAGAGAAAATCAACAACAAAAAAGGAGAGAATTTTAGGTATTTGTGAGGGAGGGGTTTAAAAAACCCAAAAGGGTATCGAAGAATTGTAGACATCATCACGGCTATTCAAAGGGTTCCACGGTTTCTGTCTCATGCCCGTTGTGTACGACGCAAGGGTTGTGTGATTGAGACCAACCCTTCGCCGCACGGCGGGCGAGGTGCTTTGCCTTCTGAAGGTGGTAGTCCCTCTGACCTTCTTTTCCTTGCTGGCGGTGGTTCTCCAAGAGTTTAGGGTTTAGACTTTAGGATTTAGAATTAAAGTTTATTATTTAATTTCTGTTTAAGATCTAATTCTTCAAAAACAAAAAAAAAACAAAAAAATTCTTCTAGCTTTTGTTGTTGTTGTTGTTTTTGGATTTCGTGAGAGGTTTATCAACAGAGAGAAAAAAGATGTTGAGTATTAAGAGGGTTCCTACTGTGGTTTCCAATTATCAAAAAGATGAGGATGCTCCTGTTAGTGGTTGTGGTAGAAATTGTCTCAAGAGTTGTTGCATTCAAGGTATTTTCTTTTAATTGGTGTTTGAATTATTATTATTTTTTTAATTATGAATGATGAATTGATGATGATGTGTTTTTGTGTTTTTTGGTAATAGAGGCGAAGCTCCCTTTGTATGGTTTCAAAAAGGGTGACAATGTTGAGGGAAAGGACTTGTCTCTCATTGCATGTAAGGAAGGCCCTGTGGCTTTTTTGGACTCAATTATTCTTGGACAGGTAGTTATGGAATTTTGATGGTTATATATGAATCACAGATATAGGACACGACACTCTGACATGTAGATACCAATAATGATTTAAATAAATAGAAATGATTGAACATAATTACTAGTGGCGTTGCCGTGTGGCTGTTTACTGACACGTCATCAATCTGCAGTGTTGGTGTTACATAGATTGTTGTGAACAAGTTTAAATTTTCTTAGTTACTTATTTATTTATTGTTGTGTACTATTATGTTATGTAAGTTTTGAATTTTTGATTGTGTAGTGGGAGGATCGCATGCAGAGAGGTCTTTTCCGTTACGATGTTACTACCTGTGAAACCAAGGTTTTAATTGGATTCTCTATTTGTTATTATTATTGTTGTTGTAATTTTCTTATGGTTTTGTTTTGGTTTATATTGTTTGCATGAATTTTACTAGTGAACTTGGTTTCATACACACGTGGTATTTTTTGGGGTAGGTGATTCCTGGCAAGTACGGTTTCATTGCTCAGTTGAACGAGGGTCGTCACCTCAAGAAGAGGCCAACTGAGTTCCGAGTTGACAAGGTTCTCCAGCCGTTTGATGAAACAAAATTCAACTTCACTAAAGTTGGACAAGAAGAGATCCTGTTTCAATTTGAGGCTAGCAGTGATGGGGAACCTCAATTCTTTCCCAATGCGCCTATTGATGTTGAAAATTCTCCTAGTTTTGTTGCCATCAATGTATGTTTATCGAATTTTATTTGTAAGATCTTTTTGTCATTTAGTGCATGGTTTTAAATAGCTGTCGCAATTACGGCTACATTGTGATTCTTTATATTGCTATAAAGTGGGGGCAAATGTAGCCACAATTGTTGTCACGATGCGGTTGCAGAGACCTCCAAAACCTTGCATACTATAATTTAAAATCTTGCTTGAGGGTTCGGATAGAAAAGTTGTTTATATAATACTGTCTGTTCATATACTCTCTTAACAGGTTAGTCCTATTGAATATGGGCACGTGTTGCTGATTCCTCGAATTTTCGAGTGTTTGCCCCAAAGGATAGATCGTGCGAGCTTCATGCTTGCACTTCACATGGCAGCTGATGCAGGAAATCCATATTTTCGATTGGGCTACAATAGCTTGGGGGCATTTGCTACTATTAACCATCTTCACTTCCAGGTACTCATACTAAACAACTTGCAAATAGATTAGATCACCCACCTTATTTTTTCACATTGATTATTGTCTTATTGCGTTCCTATCTAGTGTTCTGGCGTTGATGAAACCATGATTTTGCAGGCGTATTATTTGTCCATGCCTTTTCCAATTGAGAAGGCTGCTACTAAGAAAATCGCCAAATTGAATGGTGATGTGAAAATATCTGAATTGTTGAACTATCCAGTCAGAGGTCTCGTCTTTGAGAGTGGTACTGGTCATGCTCTTGACGATTTAGCAAACACTGTTTCTGAAGCCTGTATCTGCCTTCAACACAACAACATACCTTACAATGTACTTATTTCTGACTGCGGACGCCGAGTTTTTCTCTTACCACAGGTAAATTGCTTTCTGAGTCTATCTCAAGCATGATTTTTAATTTGTGGTCGCCTCATGGCATGATGTTTGATATTGTAGAGAATCACAGGCAAATGAGACCTCTAATGTGGCCTCAGAGACACCAAAAACCTTGATGTCATGTCTCATGATATTGCGGCCGAAATCTTTTTAAAACCTTCTTTTAAGTTGCTTGAAATCTCATTCCGTAGTTGCACAAATAATTTATTCGGCAACTAATGTGAATTTTTGCAACAGTGCTATGCAGAGAAACAAGCTCTTGGAGAAGTGAGTGCCGAGCTTCTGGACACGCAAGTTAATCCGGCCGTGTGGGAAATTAGCGGACACATGGTGTTAAAGAGGAAGAAGGACTTTGATGAGGCGTCTGAATCCAATGCTTGGAGGCTTCTTGCTGAGGTTTCTCTCTCTGAAGAGAGGTTTGAAGAAGTCAACACTCTAATTTTTCAAGCCATTACATCTGATAAGATTGATATCATGACACCGACGCCGCAATGTCCCAAGGAAGTTGAGGAAGCTGATGCAGTTAGCTCAAGCACTCAACCTGCTATTGTTGCTGGTTCACATGAATGCCTTGTTCTTCAGTAGAAACTAACAAGGCTATGATGAATAAAATAAAATCTTAGTGCTTTTAATATAATGTGGTTCTGCTATAAATTTCAAGTCTGAAGTATAACTATTATGATTGCTTCATGAACTTGATAGAATAAGTGGTTTGTATTTGATATCTACTTAATGCTTGATTATGTTTCATAGTTCATTGAAAAATATATTTGTAATAATTGCTCTTTCGACTGGATAGATATTTGTAGATTTATTACCTCCGTCTTAAAATATAATCACTTTTTTAGATGTCATATATTAGATGTATTTATTATTATTTTAAAATATTTTTTTTATTAATACGACAAAATAAATCTAATCCATTTAGTATAAATATTTTTTTTACAAGAATATGAACTTTTTTTTTTAAAACATTAACATATAAAATGAATATATGATTAATGATCTTATTGATTATAAGAGAAAATGATATTTTTACTAAGATATCGTTATTAAGTGTTAATATATTCACTATTATTACCAATGAAAGTGAACAATATTAAATTGAAAGTAAAAAATATATTATTAATTAAAAGTATAATTGAAAAAATAAAAAATTGATTAGAGTATATTTAAAAACAATAATTAATATTACACTGTGATTTGAAAATGAAATTTGTTTGTGATAAATTACTTTATAAATGTGGTATATAAATAACAATATTAATTAGTGTTTTTAAATTAGAATATTTATGTTTGAAAATGATGGTCGGAAAAGATAAAACTATGGGTATCCTGATCTAATATAGGACTATTTTATAATATCTTGAGAATTAAAATTAATTTTTTATACTATAAATAAATTGTTTGTTTGATTCATATATGGGTTCTTGTAAAAAAAAAATAATATATAGGTTTGATGTGGATGCAAGTGGACTGCTTTTGAATCTTGGTCAAAATTGATTGCTCAATGTTACGTTAGTTTTTAATTGGAATAGAACCAACACTTACAAACAAATTGTTGGTTTTTTTTAAAAGAAAAATCTTTGGTTGGCTTTTATATTTTTGACAAAGAGCTTTGGTTAGCGGGACGGATCCGGAAACCTATCAAACCAAGCATGAGGCCGCAACCGCTCTATTCTTTTCTCTTTACTATATTATTATACAAATTTTAGTTTTTCTATTATGTTTAAAGTGAATTTTTAGTTTTATATTTCTAAAATCGTTAATTATTATAATTAATTTTATTTATATATTAAAATATTTAAAATTGGTTTATTTTATATATAATAAAATATTTATTAAACTTTTTTAATAATTAAAATTTTAAATATTTGTGTAAAATATTTAAAATTTTACTTATTTTATTTTTAATATTTAAATTTATTATATTTTTAATATTACTTGATATTAATTTTATTTTTACGTGAAAATATTTAAATTAAATTTATTTTATTTTATTTATAAATTAAAATTTGATTTTAAAATATTTAAATAAAATAAATAATGAAATTATTTTATAAAAAAGTAAATAATATATAAATATTAATTATTTTATTTTTAATAACTTAATATATAATTAAAATAATAATAAAATTAATTACAATAATAATAATTTAAAAATTATTTTATCCAAGTAAAAAATGTTAATAAGTGTCATGTAATAAAATATGATAGGGGATTGAAAAAAATCTAAGAATTAGTTTATAGAGACAAAAAATTAGTTTTAGACAAAGGAGATTAAAAATTTATTTTTGAAAAAAATAAAGTTATCAAAAATATATTTAAGTATTTTTTTATTTATTTATAAAACTTTAGAATAAATAATAAATACCACTGTAAAATCACTGAACTTTTTAAATCATGAAGATATGTTAAACTTGTATTTGTACGTCTTTTTTTAATGATTTTTTTGTTGATAATGTCCTGAATGATCTCTTGTAACCATTTTTTTTCTTTCATAAGTTTCTAGATTCACTAACCATTTTCAATAGATTCAACTATGGGTTGTGTCGCCAATCATTTTATTTCCCATCATTTAAGAATTAAAAAACTTATATTTTGCATTCATGTGAATTAGTGTGAGAATGTTTATCCAACGTGATACCCCAAGGGTCCAATGATGATGATGAAGAGTGTCACGCAAAACAAAATTCACTAGATTCAGAACTCACGTTAAGCATAAAGCACTCAATTTATGGAGTGATAACTATGAAACTCACGTTAAACCTAAAGCAACCAAGGAACATTTTCACAATACAAGCCTTAGATCAATGTCGACTACGCATAGCATGTGCCCACATAGTTGTCATCCATGTAAGGAAAACATGATAGGCATCCCAAATACAATGCGTTTTTTAATTGTACAAAAATCAAATATTTATTGGCCTAATCTCTATATATAGCTTTCAAAATCCATGCCTCTTTATATTACCTTGTACCATGTTATAGTATTAGTTACTTTGGAGTATTCCGTAAACTCATTTTTCATATTTTTTATTTTTTTGCTATTAAAAGAAAAAATACATTCCCTTGTCTTGCCCCACATGTTCATCATGAACATAATACAAGTACATAGTTTGGCATTTGTGACAATGCTAATTTTGGTTTTGCCGCAAAATATTAATAGTGTGATTTCATCATCGTATTCACCATGGATAAAAAAAGTTGTGAAACAAAGGCCTTTTGGATGTCGTGGAAGACTGTGGATGTGCAACAAAGGAGAATTTCCTCCTAGAAGCATGTGTTGTAAAAACCGTTGTGTGAATGTTACATCTGATAGAAACAATTGTGGTTGGTGTCATATTAGATGTCCTTTTAATTGGAAATGTTGTCGAGGTTTGTGCAGGGATACAAACTTTAGCATTTTTAATTGTGGTAGGTGTGGACATAGATGTCCTTTTGGGGAATTTTGTTTCTTTGGTATGTGCGGCTATGGGATGGGATCTTCTCCATTTCTTCCTATGCCGTCAAAACAAAAACAACCTATAACACCACAAGTACCATATATCCCACCTTATCGTTATCCACCACCAACTACTTCAAAAGAGGAATTTTAATTGACTAATTGTTTTAAAGTGTATTTTATAAAAGTACTATGTGTGGATTGTAAAGATTCAAAATTTCATTTTTTATTTGATGCAATATTCAATTGGTAAAGAGTTGTATAGTAATTTCCTTCAACATTATTTCACTTGTTCTCGATGTTAAGCTCTACATAGATAAATGATGTAATAAAATATAGTTGGTTGTGGTATGAGATTTTGGGATGTAGACTAATTTAAAATCATTGAAATAAGCGTATTTTGATGTAATATTTCTATATTTTGATTTTAACAAGTACTTTAGAGACATTTGTTAACATTTTTCTACTTTAATGAAGAGTATGTGTTTTATTGTTTTCGGTGGAAGAAATTAAAGATTCATCTTAACATTGTACTTAACTAGAACAAAGTTTAATCATTGTCTCTTCCATGGATAGTAAAAATTTATTCAACATATTGTTAGGTAGACATTTTTTCTATGTTGATATGATGGACAAGTGTCTGTATCTATTATTCTATTATAATAATTAAAACAGAACCCTTCAAAGTTCTTCCTATATGTCACATCCTCCAATATTTGCCAACTCACCAAAATTCTGATGTGGCACATTCCAAATTCATCTTTTATTCTATTATGTTTTGTTTCTTGAATATACAATACAAACATTTTCATTTGTCCAAGTACAATTATTTCATACATTATATAATTTCAGTTTTAATTTATCACTAATGACCCATCAATACATTTAAAAAGCTATAATTACTCATCAAAACTTTCATTTCAATAACCCATAAAAAAATACAAATTATTCAATATCTTCAAATCATGACAATGCAAGTTCGGCTACATACACCCATTCTATTTTTCAACCACTCTCTTGTAAATTATAAGTTCAAACAATGATAACGACATTATGAAATGCAACCAATGTACAACTATTTGTGTGACACACTATTAATTCATGGCTTCAATAATATTATTTTTATATTGTCAATTATTGTTCAAGATCATATATCAATATTAATTGCATATGAAATGACTTTTTTTTTTCTAAGTTGAATGTGTATCCCATAATATTTTTTCTTTTTATAATTAAAAATACACAAATCATAATTGAAACAAAAAAAAAAGAATAATATTAAATATTTGAAAATAAAGTACTTCTAACTATTTCATTATTCACTTGAAACTTTCTATGTCTTAAACATTCATAGACTTTTATTGCCTATAATTTTTTTCAACCACTCTTGAAGTTTCTTGACTGTGTCAAATTATTATTTTAAAATTTCAAAGCAGACACGAATGAATTTTTTCAATATTTTAGATTTAACAAACTATCATCCACGAATGAATGTTATAATATATCACAAAGCACACAATATTATTAGAAGAACCACTTCAATGAAATAAAAAAAGTTTGAATAAACCAATTCCACATTTAAATATATTTTGCAAGAATTGTATTAGTCAACAATGTTTTACTTTTTCTTTTGTCCTAAAGCAAATCTAGCTTATATATAATTATTCAAAAATATATTTACCTTTAAGTACATAAATACATCAAGATGTATCTTCAAAAGAATATAAACTATCCAATATCTTCAAATCATGGCAATGCAAGTTCGACTACATACACACATCAAGATCTATCTTCTATTTTTCAACCACTCTCTTGTAAATTCTAAGTTCAAACAATGATAACGACATTATAAAATGCAACCAATGTACAACTATTTATGTGACACACTATTAATTCACAAATACTTTAATAATATTGTTTTTATATTGTCAATTATTGTTCAAGATCATATATCAATATTATTGCATATAAAATGAGTTTTTTTTTCTAGGTTGAATGTGTCTTCTATAACATTTTTTCTTTTTATAATTAAAAAAACACAAATTATAATTGAAAAAAAAAGAATAATATTAAATATTTGAAAATGAAGTACTTCTAACTATTTCATTATTCACTCGAAACTTTTTATGTCTTAAACATTCACAAACTTTTCTTGCCTATAATTTTTTTCAACTACTCTTGAAGTTTATTGACTGTGTCAAATAATTATTTAAAATTCCAAAGCACACATGAATGAATTGTTTTAATATTTTGGATTTAACAAACTATCACTCACGAATGAATGTTATAATATATCACAAAGCACACAATATTATTAGAAGAACAACTTCAATGAAATAAAAAAAGTTTGAATAAACCAATTCCACATTTAAATATATTTTGCAAGAATTGTTTTAGTCAACAATGTTTTACTTCTTCTTTTGTACTAAAGCAAACCTAGCTTATATATAATTATTTAAAAATATATTTACCTTTAAGTACATAAACACTTGAGTATATTCTACTATAAAACAAAATTAACATTACTTTTAAATTACATATTATTGTTATTTTATACTTAGTAATATATTAAATTTTACTGCGCAACGTGCGGGTTATTCTCTAGTTGTGATTATTTTGATTCTTTAGTATATTGGATTGTACAATCCTTATTCTTTATTTTTAATATACTATCTTCTCTAATTTCATACTAATAAAATACGATTTATGTAATTGAACCATAATTTTAGGCGTGAAAAAAGTTAGGGTATATCAATTTGAAATTGTGATACATGAGAAGGATAATAGCTATAATGTTTATCTATTTGTCTCTGATACCAATTGCTATAATTTAACAATATTAGATATGTTCATATTTGAATTGAGATGTCTCATCTAGATAGCGGATCGAAAGGAAGAAAGCTATGTGAATGGTAATGTATGGTCGAAATTCATGATGTAATAGGTGCATGTTGGTGCGAGTTCTACAACAACTCTGACACTTAAGTCAGTATATGATTGAGACAGGCACTACGCGAAAAACTGCATTTTACATCGCTTTTTTTAATCCATTTACAACGCTTTTTCAAAAAAAAAAGCGTTGTGGAATCGAGCGCTGTAAAAGATACAACAGCGCTTTTAAAAAAGCGCTATAAAACATGTAAATATAACGCGCACTTGTTATGCACATTTTACAACGCTTTTTCAAAAAAGCGCTGTAAAATGCACCCCATTATATGAGTTATGGGTCTGCTTTTAGAGCGCTTTTTAACAAAAGCTTGTAACATGCACACCCATTATATGAAATTATAGGTGTGCATTTTACAATGCTTTTTTGAGAAAGCGCTGTAACATGCACACCCATTATATGAAATTATGGGTCTGCATTTTACAACACTTGTTTGAGAAAGCGTTGTAAAATGCACACCCATTATATGAAATTATGGGTCTGCATTTTACAGCGCTTTTGTTGTACATTTTACAGCGTTTTCTCAAGAAAGTGCTGTAAAATGTACACCATTATAGCGCTTTACAACAACATTTTACAGCGCTTTTTAAAAAAAACGTTGTAAAATGTGTTTTTTTTTTAAACGCTGTAAATTAATTATTTGAAATGAAAAGCGCTTTTTAGCTTTTTATGGCATTTTTTTTTAGAAAGCGCTGTCTTTTATCTTTGTATCCAAAATTATTTTGATCCAAAATCAGTTCACAATCAGTGCACACAACAACAAAACATATTCAAACCATAAGCAGTTCACACAATCAGTAGAACAGAAATCAGAACTCTGTAACTTAATTAACATATATGTAACTCTGTAACTCTGTAATTTACAACCTAATTAACTACATTCAGATACATATATATATAACCTAATTTACAACCTAATTAACTACATTCAGATACATATATATATAACCTAATTTACAACCTAAACTACATTCAGATCCATATGCATGTTCATATATTGTGTCCTATGATCATTTACATATAATAACTAACAGAATATACATAATATGCACTAGCTACCATATAATATTCAGATCCCTTGCCCAGCAGCAAGCTATTTCCCAGAAAATCAAATAATTTGCATGTCAAGCTTATACTGACACCAGTCTTCCTTTAATTCCATCATATCTTCCTCAGAATATGATGGACTGGATTTGTCAAAGTATTGCAATATAAAAATTGAACATATTATATTAAGTTAGTATCAAATATATAGATAATTTATATATGAAAATCATATAATGCAAATACCGTACCGTTTCTGGGATAATAGTTTTATTCTTCTCAACAATCTCCTTCATGAATCTCAATACGTAGTACCCACAGTCGATGTTATTTGTTTGACGAGGGCACTTTATTGAGATCCATGTAATGTTATTAGACTTCTGCTTCGACACTTTAGCACCTCTTTGAGCTCGATAAACTTTTAAGGCACTATCGAATGAATAAATGTGATTATTAGAGCATGAATATATATATATATATATATATATATA
>NC_021164.2:50988642-51014147 GCF_000331145.2 Cicer arietinum | reverse complement strand
ATATATATATGTAAGAAATAAATGAATATTACTTACGTGTCGAGCATATTCTTTATTCTGGGGTGATTGGTGTAATCGCCGTGCACGGGATCCAAATAGTATATCACTTCAGAGACCGCATTGATTGCAAATAGCACCCAATGTGCCCTACAACAACAAAAAATTGGTTAAGCAATTTTGTTTATAGACAACTAATAAATTAAATTCTCATCAATTAAAAAAGATAAAATTACGTACCCTGAATTATATGGTGCCAAGAACAATTTATCACTTTCTTTATTTCCTAAAAACATATCTACAATGTAGTTTTTTACATTCTCTGGATCGAGTTTCCACATCGACATCTTATGCGGAGACTAGAATGAGTATTTATTTGACAATTTCCTCGTGCACACGACCTTCTCATACAAAAACCTTCAATGAACATTTTAAACTAGATTAATTACCAATACATTTAATTAATTACCAATAAATGCAATTAAAAGTATTTTTTACCTTATGTACAAGTTGATTACAGTAGCACTGAGCTCCTTATGTTCGAGAAGTTCGTATATGTGCTCCTTTTCGAGATATTAGACATACTCATCTCCAAATATATCTTTATTCATGTGTACGATGGGCGAATCGTTGCTGCTGCCCATGTTCCTTTTTATTTGGATGTCAAGACACGCCCCGTATTTACCAAGGCGTGGCTGACTTTTATTAGGAGCAGCAGCAGCAGCGACCGATTTTCCCCGATCCAGTTTTTTTGTTGCTGCAAGTTTGGCAGCTTTATTACCCTCCGGTCTTTGTGATTTGGCAGCTCTATTAACCTCCAATTTTTGAGGTTTGCTGCCTTTTTTTGGCTGTAGGGGTGGTTTATTTATTTGGACCTACAAAAATGAGGTAAAATGTTAGTTTATTGAATCTGAAAAAATGACAAACCTTAGGCAATAAATGTGACAAACCTTTTCGAGAGATGTAACTGATTTGTTTCTGGGAATCTTTTTTTCGAGGGCAACAAGGTTTGTGGGCCATGCCACGTAACTACCAATAGCGTCGCTTAAGAACTGCATATCTCCATCGTTGTCCGGTATGGGCAACGGTGCAGTTGGTTCGAAAGCAACAATAGGCGATACTTTGACATGGCCCGCGGGGATCAGAATATTGTGCAATACTTCTCCCGAAGTATTGTACAATATTCCTTTTCCCACCTTCCGTTGAGTAGGCGAGGACAAGTATAAGACACATGTAGTGACACCCTAAATCAATAGTTAAAACATAAGTACGGTTAATATATAAGTTTGTTTAATACATAAGTAATTACATAAGCAAGTAAGTAATTAATTACCTCAGGAATACTTTTCAAACCAACGTTGCAACTCGTGGTTTCACTCTCCATTTGTATTTCAGGTTGGAGCTGATCCGGAAGTTGCATGTCTTTATTCGTATTCACGAAGAGTGCCACTTGCTCTGATAGGATTCTGAGCTTCTCTAATACTTCCTCGTTGGAAGGTTTTTGGCGCTTCTCTTGAGGAAAAAAGCTTTTGGGAGTTACGCCAAATCCTTTCCCCCTAACTCGACCGGAATACTCAGGGACATTAAACACTTTACCAAGAATGTCCCTGCAAGTATCCTTGTTGCCCTCCAGATTTTCAGAACTTTGTTCAATAATTTCCTAAAATACATGTAACATTAAAAAGATAAGTTCAATAGCATTTTTAAAATACAATATTAAAAAATATTAAAGTGATAATATACTTACACAAAGTTCTACAACTTTCTTGACATTTTCATTATCAACCACTCCTTCTTTATTAACACGCGCTTCCTTCCACAATATATGACGACCCAAGGGTTGATCGGCTTGGGTGTCTTTTCTCTATTCGTTAAAATCATAAACAAAATAATACAAATTAGTTACACACTATAGTTTATAATACAAATTACTTCATTATATAAAAGTGATGTTTAATTACTTACAATTTGTTGTTCAAGGCGTGCATATCCCATACGTGATTTCTTGTATGGGTGTTTTGGGTTGCTTGCCCGTTCGCGATTTGCCTTACTAATATTCTATATAAAAAAAAAATAGCAATTGTGTAAAAAGTTAAAATACGCTACGAATATGAATAATAAAACACAAATGCTAATAAATTAATCACTTACGACAAACGCCGGGTCAGAACGTTTGGAAACAAATGCACTCCATTCATCCTTTGATATATAATGTTGATATATCTTTGGAGGTTCAGCATTTGTGTTTCCTTCTCTATCTTTTAGATAGAAATTTGAGAGATGGGATCTAAATCCACGATGGATCTTTCCAGCAACTCTCAAAACATAAGACTTTCGTCCCTCATCAAGAACAAAAGTCGTCTGCAATGAAAAAAATTATAAGTAAAGTATTTCAAGGAAAAAAATTATAAATGACAAAAGAGTGGATCAAAAAATTTACTTGAATGTCATTCCATATAATATCTTTGGCATCCCTCAATGCCTTATCTCTCCAATTGTCAATTGTAATTGGGACATTTTTACGAACAACAGCCCCAATATAGCTTACAAACATAGAGCTGTTGGAGTCAATTGGCTGACCACTCTCATTCCAGCCAACCTAATAAACTCATATAGTAAGTACATGCCCTAAACCCTAAAAAAAGATAAAAAACACACAACAAACAGAGTATAGTATACCTCAAATTTAATGCCATTACTCCTTGATTTAATGACTTTTTGCATGATTGTTGCACCACGTTTGACTTCTTTTTCATAAGTCTTAGAGGTGTCAACTTCTTCATTTTGACATTCTATATCTTTGTTTGTATCCATTTAACTACAACAAGTTCAACATGCAGTTTAGTATAACATCAACAAGCTCAACATGCATCATGCATTATTATAAACAAGCTCAACATGTATCAGTATATCTTAAACAAGCTCAACATGCATTTTAATGATTACAAAAAATTAATAACATCAATACCTGAATAATGGTTCGAAGAAAGATGAAATGTGAAGAAAAGAGGGAACGCAGAAAGTTCACAGAAATATGGTTCACAGAAATACGGTATTGAAGAAATACGTAATGAGGGTTACGTATTTCAATGAAAATATATTGTGTGAAATGGGAGAGATGATCTTGGATGGAAATAAGGTTCGTAATGGACGGGATGATAGGGTTTGCAAAAGAAGAGAAGAACGATGAAAGTTGAGATGATAGTGTAGTTTACGTAATGAAGAGGAAACTGAAGCGGTTACTGTTATATATACGTAATCCTTTTACGGCGCTTTTTTATAACTCTTTTACAGCGCTTGTTTAAAAAGCGCTCTAAACGGCTTAGGCCTTTTAGAGCGCTTGTTTCAAAAGCGCTGTAAAAGGCGTCCTTATTTAATTTTTTAAAAGGCTCTTTTACAGCGCTTTTTCCAATAAGCGCTGTAAAAGACCTCATTGTTTTATTATGTTATATATAAAACCCGTTTACAACGCTTGTTCAAATAAGCGATGTAAAAGGTCTCTTTATTTTATTTTTAAAACAGTATTTTACAGCGCTTATTTGGACATGCGCTGTAAAAGGGTTATAAAAAAGCATTTTACAGCGCTTATTTTATTATGTTATATGAATGTTTTTTTTAAAGCCTTTTACAGCGCTTTTTTAAAAAAGCGATGTAAAAGGCCTTATTGTTTTTGTGTTTTGTTATGTTATTTTTTAAACAAGCTCAACATGCAAAACCCACATAGTAGTAACTGGTCACCACCAAAATCCTTTCCTCTTCACCAAACTCTTCTCCTTATATGCATCTTCTTCACAAACATCAAAGCTTACTCTTTCACAATTCAATCTCCACCCTTTTTGGGGATTCCCATGATGCGTACAAGGTGTTTGAAGAAATGGGGTTAATGTCTGATGTTTTTTGGATTCCCATGATGCGTACAAGGTGTTTGAAGAAATGGGGTTAATGTCTGATGTTTTTTGGATTCCCATGATGCGTACAAGGTGTTTGAAGAAATGGGGTTAATGTCTGATGTTTTTTGGATTCCCATGATGCGTACAAGGTGTTTGAAGAAATGGGGTTAATGTCTGATGTTTTTTGGATTCCCATGATGCGTACAAGGTGTTTGAAGAAATTAGGTGTCTGATGAATATTATTTTTAAAGCCATTTGACAGCGCTTTGGCAAACAAGCGCTGTAAAATGTCTTTTTTACTCACTTTCAAAAGAGTCGTTTACAGCGCTTTGTGTGAAAAGCGCTGTAAAAGGTATAAAACACTCATTATTTTATTTTTAAAAGGATCTTTTACAGCGCTTTTTAAGATAAGCGCTGTAAAATGTCTCTTTATTTTATTTTTGTGTTTGGTTTATTTGGGTTGGGATGACATTAAAAACATTTTTATCATTGTTTATTGGATTAAAAATATTGTTATCATTGTCTTTATCACAATACTTTAGGAGATGATGAATTATTAGAAATGAGCTTTTACAGCCTTTTTATAAAAAGCGTTGTAAAAGACCTCACTATGTTATTTTTGTGTTGGTTTTATTTGGGTTCAATTTTGGATGACTGTAACTGATCAGACATTTATTCCAATCAAATTGACACTTAATTTACATTATATAAGTGACATTAGTAGAAAACTGTGAGATGTTATAACTAGGATCCAAATATGTTGGTATGTATGGTTTGATTCCAAAAGCTTCTGATATGAAATCTGTTGCTATTCTGCCATATTAGTATAAAACACTCAATTCAAATTACATGCATATTTATCACAATAATTCAGATTACATGCATATTTATCACAATAATTCAGATTATATCCATATTTATCACAATAATTCAGATTACATGCATATTTATCACAATAATTCAGATTACATGCATATTTATCACAATAATTCAGATTACATGCATATTTATCACAATAATTCAGATTACATGCATATTTATCACAATAATTCAGATTACATGCATATTTATCACAATAATTCAGATTACATGCATATTTATCACAATAGTTGTGATGTTGCAAATAAAAGATCATTACCAACATCTTCATCATTATTGTTATCATCACTTATTTTATTGGTCGATAGGACAACAGACCATTTATCATCAGAAGGATCAGTGACATAAAACACTTGTTGAGCTTGCGATGCTAAAATAAAAGGCTCGTCTTTGTATCTCACCCTATTAACCCAAATTTTATGATAAACTATTTTATTAATAAAATATTATTTTAAATAATTAACTTGGTGTTAAAAACACGAAACATTGTGTAGCCTAACTCCCATATGCGCTCGATAACCCCAAAATATGATAGATTTGCATATATTGGGTTTTTGTCTTTTGCACTTGAGACATGCATCGCTTCAGCTACGAGAGTGACTCCACTATTTTGCATAGTGGTCTGATCATCTTGTTCTTTGGTATAAAATGTGTAGCCGTTAATAACATAACCAGTGTAAGAAAAGACATGTAAGCTCGGACCATTTGCTAGCCACCTCAATCTATTTGAAATTGATCCGGGGTCTATATCAAATTTTGACATTATGTGATTTTTTAACCATGTTACAAAACTTCGATTGTGCTCTCGAGTTATCCAATTTTGATTCCTATTCATGTTCAAACGAGATAACTGATCAATGTGTATTGTAACATACAGTTGAACCTCATCATCATTGTGCAGAACATACAATTGTGCCTGCTCCCATTCTGTCCTTGATATAGTCAGTAGTCTCCTTCCAGTTATCCCTTCTCCTGATAGTCTTCCCGAATGACGAGACATGGGAAGCCCTATGGATTCAACATTGGACAGATATTCAGTACAAAATTCAGCAGCCTCTTCAACAATGTATCGTTCAGCAATACAACCTTCTGGTCGACTTCTACTTTTTACGTACCCTTTTAATATTTTCATATATCGTTCTATCGGATACATCCATCTCATATAAGCTGGCCCACAAAGTTGTGTCTCCTTAACCAGATGAACAGTAAGGTGAACCATTATATCAAAAAACGATGGTGGGAAATACATTTCAAGCTCACACAAAGTAACAACAATTTCCCTCTGCAATGTCGGTAATTTCTGAGGGTCGATCACTTTACTACAAATTTCCCTGAAGAAGAAACATAATCTAGTTAAGGCTAGTCGAACTTTTTCAGGTAAAATGGAACGTATACCTATTGGTAGCAAATGCTCCATTATAATATGACAATCATGGGTCTTCAAACCTTTTAACTTGAGGTCTTTCATACAAACCAAATTTTTAATGTTCGAAGAGTATCCTTCTGGAACTTTAACTTCGTGTAGAAATTTACATAAAACAATTTTTTCCTTTCTAGATAGAGTATGAGCGGCTGGAGGTAGATATGTGCGATTTCCTTTCTTTACTGGAGCCAGTTCATTTCTTATTCCCATATCGACCAAGTCCAATCTTGCATTGACGCCATCTTTAGACTTTCCTGGAACATTGAGTAACGTACCAATAACACTTTCAAATACATTTTTTTCAATATGCATCACATCGAGGAAATGTCTTACATACAATGACTTCCAATATGGCAATTCAAAGAAAATTGACTTTTTCTTCCACCCAGTTTTCACCAGCTCTCCCGCAAAAGGTTTGCCAAATTTATTGGTCAAACCTTGTACTTTTTCAAGTATTTGATATCCAGTCGGTGCTAAAGGAGCTTTACCTTCCTCTGATTTTCCATTGAATGCATTTCTCCACCCACGATACTGATGACTATAAGGTAAAAATCTACGATGTCCAAGAAACACATTCTTCTTACAATGTTTCAACCGCATCCAATTTGTACTCTCTTCACATATAGGACATGCACACTGACCTTTAATGCTATATCCTGATAAATTACCATATGCTGGAAAATCAATAATTGTGCCGAACAACATAGCCCTCAAATTGAAACATTCTTTCTTATACCCATCATAAACTTCCACACCTGTCTCCCACATACTTTTTAAATCTTCGATTAGAGGAGTCAAGTATACGTCGATATCATTCCCCGGTTGTTTGGGTCCAGAAATTAACAGAGACAACATCATAAACTTACGCTTCATACATATCCATGGAGGTAGGTTATATATTACCAAAATCACAGGCCACGTGTTGTGTGAGATGCTTTGAAGACCATGTGGATTCATTCCATCAATAGAAAGTGCAAGTCTTAGATTTCTTGACTCTATCCCGAATTCAGGATACTCGTGATCAATTTTTGCCCATTGTGGGGAATCTGCAGGGTGTCGAAACATTCCATCTCTAATTCTTTCATCTGCATGCCATGTCAAGTGTTTTGAATCTTCTTCACTGCGATACGTGCGCCTAAATCTTGGTATTATAGGAAAATACCACACGACTTTTGCTGGAGTAGATTCTTTCTTCTTATATCGAGAGACATTGCATTTCGGACACGCCTTAAGTAGTTCATATTCGTTTCGAAATAAAATGCAATCGTTAGGACACGCATGAATCCTTTCGTAACTCATTCCAATAGAACACAAAATTCGTTTAGTTATCATTGTTGCCAGATGATATGTTGCCAGATGATAATGAACCATTGTAACCTATATATCAATGGGTTAGGTCTTTTATTGGTTAAATACCTATATATCAATGCTAAATGTTAAATTACATGATCAGTTCATATTGGGATCAGTTCAAGTTCAAGGAAAATTCCCAGTCAAACGTAGCTTTTTGAAGTTCAACTTCTGTATAAGCAGAAAATCAAATACAGTTCAAGCTAAATACTAAAATGCTCAGTTCTGACAGGTCAAACACTTAAATTACATGAACTTGGTATAAATTACATGATGGGTTCAGATTACAAGGCTTATATAAAACACTTAAATACCTTAAGATGCTCTTCTTCTTTTCCTAGTGGGATTCACATTTGTTTGTCCCTTAACGATACGAAACGATGGATTCATCCAAATTCCTTTATCATGATCATCTCTAAGATATAAATCATCATCAGTTGAATCAATTTCACGTGGTTGTGATGTCACAAAGAAAAGACCATTATCATCATCTTCATCTTCATCGTTATTGTTATCATCACTTATTTTATTGGTCGATAGAACAATGGACCATTTATCATTAGCATGATCAGTGACATAAAACACTTGTTGAGCTTGCGACGCTAAAACAAAAGACTCATATTTGTATCCCACCCTATTAAAATCGACAAGCAAGAACCCTAACTCATCAATTCGAACGCTGTTATTATTATCGACCTACTTGCAACCAAATATGGGAACACGAAACATTGTGTAATCTAACTTCCATATGTGATCGATAACCTCAAAATATGATAGATTTGCATATATTGGGTTTTTGTCTTTTGCACTTGAGATATGCATCGCTTCAGCTATGAGAGTGACTCCGCTATTTTGTATAGTGGTTTGATCATCTTGTTCTTTGGTATAAAATGTTTAGCCTTTAATTACATAATTGGTGTAAGAAAAGACATGTAAACTCGGACCATTTGCTAGCCACATCAACCTTTGTGAAATTGAACCGGGGTCTATATCAAACTTTGAGTTAATGTGATTTTTTAGCCATGTTATAAATTTTCGATTGTGATATCGTGTTATCCAGTTTTCATTCCTATTCATGTTCAAACTAGATAACTGATCCATGTGTATTGTAACATACGGTTGAACCTCATCATCATTATGTAGAACATACAATTATGTGTACTCTTATTTTGTCCTTGATATAGTCGTTACTCTCTTTCCAATTATCCATTCTCATGTCATTCTTCTCGAATGACGAGACATGAGAAGCCCTTTTAATATTTTCATATATTGTTCTATCGGATACATCCATCTCATATAAGTTGTCCCATAATGTTGTGTCTCATTAACAAGATGAACAGTAAGGTGAACCATTATATCAAAAAACGAGATTGTGAATTACATTTCAAGCTCACACAAAGTAACAACAATTTCCATCCATAATGTCGGTAATTTCTGAGGATCGATCACTTTACTACAAATTTCCTTGAAGAAGAAACATAATTTAGTTATGGCTCGTCGAACTTCTTTAGGTAAAATGGAATGTATACCTATTGGTAGCAAATGCCCCATTAGAACATGACAATCATGGGTCTTCAAACCTTTTAACTTGAGGTCTTTCATACAAACTAATTTTTTAATGTTTGAAGAATATCCTTCTCGAACTTTAACTTCGTGTAAAAATTTACATAAAATAATTTTTTCTTTATTTACGGGATTCAATTCATTTCTTATTCCCATATAGACCAAGTCCAATCTTGCATTGATGTCATCTTTAGACTTCCATGGAACATTGAGTAACGTACCAATAACACTATCAAATACATTTTTTCAATATGCATCACATCGAGAAAATGTCTTATATACAATGACTTCCAATATGGTAATTCAAAGAAAATTTACTTTTTCTTCTATCCAGTTTTGACAAGCTCTCCCTCAAAAGGTTTTCCAAATTTATTGATCAAAACTTGTATTTTTTCAAATATATGATATCCAGTCAGTGCTAAAGGAGAAATACCTTCCTCTGATTTTCTATTGAATGCATTTCTCCATCCACAATATTGATGACTAAAAGGTAAAAATCTACGATGTCCAAGAAATACGTTCTTCTTACAATGTTTCAACCGCACACTGACCTTTAATGCTATATCCTGATAAATTACTATATGCTGGAAAATCATTAATTGTGCCGAACAACATATTCCTCAAATTGAAGCATTCTTTCTTATACCCATCATAAACATCCACACCTGTCTCCCACATATTTTTTAAATCTTCAATTAAAGGAGTCAAGTATATGTCGATATCATTCCCCAGTTGTTTGGGTCCATAAATTAACATAGACAACATCATAAACTTATGCTTCATACATAATCATGGAGGCAGGTTATAAATCAACAAAATCACAGGCCACCACGTGTTGTGTGAGATGCTTTGAAGACCATGTGGATTCATTCCATTAGTAGAAAGTGCAAGTCGTAGATTTCTTGACTCTCTCCTAAAATCAGGATACTCGTTATCAATTTTTTCCCATTGTGGAGAATCTGCAGTGTTTCGAAACTTTCCATCTCTAATTCTTTTACCTGCATGCCATGTCAAGTGTTTTGAATCTTCTTCATTGCGATAGATGCACCTAAATCTTGGTATTATAGGAAAATACCACACAACTTTTACTGGAGTGTATTCTATCTTCATATATCGATAGACATTGCATTTTGGACACACCTTTAGTAATTCATACTCGTTTCGAAATAAAATGCAATTGTTAGGACACACATGAATCCTTTCGTAACTCATGCCAATAGAGCACAAAATTTGTTTAGCCTTGTAGGTTCGACTCAGAAGTTCATTATCATTTGGCAACATATCTTTTAGAAGTGTTAATAATTATGTGAAGCTTTTATAAAACGATCCATTAATCGCTTTTAAGTTGTACAACTTTAATTTCGCTGACAATCTTGTGAGTTTAGTACAACCATTATATAATAGTTTCTCTACATCATTCAACAAACTCTTAAACATTTTAGGACAATCTGGAAGATCTTCTTCAACTACTTTTGCAATCTCCTCAACTCGGTCCCGTTCATATGTATTTGTGTCGAAATCATTTGAAGCATATGTCAAACCATTCTCAAAATTAGTGTTCCCTTTTTTTTTCTCACCGTGTCTTATCCAACATGTATAGCTTTTATCAATATAATGCCATATTAAATGTCATTCCAATCGATCTGCTCTAACGCATTTTGCAAAACAACATTTTAAACAAGGACAAATGATACGATTTGGGTCTTTTGTATTCTTCACTGCAAACTCAACCAACTCAGTCACTCCATTTTCATACTCTTTTGACTATCGATAGGCAGACATCCATTTTTGGTCAATTTTATATGACCTATACGAATGCAATATTACACAAATGATAAGCTGCTAATAACATTATACCAATCTATAGTATATATAGTCTAATATTGGAAAATCGAAACCAAGGTCCAAGGCTATGCATACAAGTCTGATTTCAAAACATAACAGATCGAACAAATTTTAAAAAAAGAATAGATTTTATATGATTTATCATATAACAATTTATTTGATTTATCAGGTAATAATTTATATGATTTATCAATGGTATGCCATCTACTATCAGGTAACATTTTATATGATTTATCAGGTAAAAATTTATTAGTTTTAGTGACAACAACAAATTAATAAATAATCAAAGTAGAAATGCCCGAGACAACAATCACTCAGTAGAGGAGGGTTCAGCGAGAAGAGGGCGCACAATAGAGGAGGCTTCGCATAGTAGAGGATATGAGGTTCACACAGTAAAGGAGATGAGGGTTTGTAGGATTAGGGAGAGAACACATTAAATATATTTTTATTTATATGATTTTCTCACCATGTCTTATATAAAAACGCTTTAAAAGATCCTTTAATTATGTGAAAGCACTATATTTTACAGCGCTTGTATAGAAAACACTCTAAAAAGCGTTGTAAACCTTATGTGGGAGCACTATATTTTACAGCGCTTATATCAAAAGCGTTGTAAACAACAAATTAATAAACTCCAAAGTGCTATGTGACCCTACAACAATGTTTTCAACAAAAGCGCTGTAAACATTATGACCCTACAACAGTGCTTTGCAAAAGCGCTTGTCAAAAAAACGTTGTTGTATCCTCCATTAATTTTAAAATATTATATAACAACACTTTTAGTTAAAAAATATTGTAGAATGCGTGTCGTAAAATGCAATTTTGATGCGACATATCAAAAGAACAAAAAGAAAGAAAAGAAAAGTGTGGGATGTAAAAAAGATCAAGTATGTTTTTAAGTCATCGATCTAGCTAATGCAACAAATTAACGTTGATGAGAAGTGGGATTTAAAATTGCTCTCAACAAACGGTGGTGTTCGGCTTGTTATACTGAATTCAAAGAATTAAATAAAGTTGCGTTAAGATTTTTCATTTGAATGAAGGAACATAAATTTCCTTTGGTAAAAGAAATAGAGAATGTTGGCTAGCGAATGATTTGTAGTTTAAACACAATCTAAGGAAAAAAAAAGTGTCTATGTGTGTGGAAGTGAATGTGTTAGAGAACACCGTTGAAAATTGTGTAGCTTTATCTAGTATCGTTCAATGCTATATATATATATAAATAAATGATACTTATTGCATATTATGTATTATATTATACAAAGTAATATTTTTTAAAAAGAATTAACTAATGGCATTGTTCAATCTCTCAGATATTCAATATCTTATCAAATCGTTTTGATGATATATAATGACCATATCTAGTGAGAATGAATAATTTATGTGAGAGTGAGATGATTGCTTATGAGTCTTTGGATCAAAATCATTGGCTAAGATTAAAATCCTCATTTGAGTGATCATGTGCTTGTCCCCACACCATCTATCTCCCGTG
Source organism: Cicer arietinum (assembly GCF_000331145.2). Taxonomy (NCBI): domain Eukaryota; kingdom Viridiplantae; phylum Streptophyta; class Magnoliopsida; order Fabales; family Fabaceae; genus Cicer; species Cicer arietinum. The sequence goes on along the minus strand of NC_021164.2, from coordinate 51,001,708 downwards.
AATGGATCCCACAATTTCCAAAATTTTCTTTTGCTACCAAAATCAAAACCATCATTTTAGTCCTTAAAAGTGCAGGACGTTGTCATTTTCGTCCCTAATTCAATCAAAAATCTAAATTAGTCTTCGAATTATTAAAACATCAATTTGTTTAGTCCTTGACATTATAATGGTCGGAGACTATTTTGACAATAAATTGTAACTTTCAGGGATTACTATGATAATAAGTTCTATCTTTTAGAGACTATTTTCATAATTTGAGTACTAATTTAGATTTTTAATTGAGTTAGACATTAAAGTGACAGCGTTCTACACTTTAAAAGATTAAAATTGTGGTCTATCCCCCAAACATAAATTTCTTCTTTTCTTTTTCCATCCACTTAGATCAACACTTAGATCAACAATGTGGTCGAACACAACCACCATACATCACCGTAGCTCTCCTCTTTCATCTCATGTATTCTTTGTCTGTTTTAGTGTTGCTCCCTTTAAATGAATAATTTGTCATTTGCCAATTTAATTGATTCAATTTAATTCGATGGTCCTTTTGCCTTATTCAACTTCATTATCAATAAACCAGAAATAATGTTTCTATTTTATTATATTTTAAATTCGTTTGTGAGAGAGTGGATTCCATCATTAAGAATTCCAATTTTATATATGATTGATCTATCATCGGATTAATTCCAACTAGAATATATGATTGATCTATGTTTCAGATTTCCACTTAAACTTCTTATAGCTAATTCTTTATTAGAGGTGTTATGCTACATATTTCTTTCAAAAATATTTTAATTTAATTATCCTTTTTGTAGAGTGTATATAATGAAAAAACTCAAAGCACTATTTTTTACGATAAAAACACGAAATAATATTCGGAATGATAAGACATCACTATTTAATTTTGATTATTTTTTTTCGTTAATTGAAACTATGCTCTAATTTTGATTAAATACTTTCTTTTGTATTAGAAGAACAAAATATGTATATGAACACTTAATAAGAGAAAAATGAACACTAATTATATATTACTTTGAAAATATTTAATATATAATTTAACATTTTTATTTAAAAAAATACCATTTGGTGTTTTTTTTGGCAAAGACTTACTAATTTAAATTCCTATGTTTCAATATGTTTTTATTTTTTTAATTTAAACTTTATTGGATTATTTGTGCATAATTTTAATTATTAATTTTTAATATGTGATGATTATGTTTTTATATATTTTGTGATAATTTATGGTTTCTACCTTTTAATTATTAAAATATAATTAAAATATTGTGATGTATTTATATGAAATGAATTAAAAAAGTAAATGAAAATTAAATCAAGTTTGTAATAAGAGTTATATTTTTTATTATTGGTTTTTTAACTATAGAGGTATAGACAAAAAATTAGTAGAATCAACAAACTTGATTTAATGAAAAACTCAAAGTACTATTTTTTACGACAAAAACATAATAATATTGGAAAGAATAAGGTGTCATTACTTAATTTTGATTATGTTTGTCATTAATTGAAACTATGTTATGATTTTGGTTAAATACTTTCTTTTGTGTTGGATGAATAAATTATGTATCGGAGTACTAATAAGAGAAAAATGAGTCCAAATTGTATGTTAATTTGAAAATATATAATATATAATTTAAAATTTTTATTTTTTTTAAATATACTTTGTTGTTTTTTGCAAAGGCTTGCTATTTTAAATGACTATGTTTCAATATTTTTTATTTATTTTATTTTAAACTTCATTGGATTCTTTGTGCATAAGTTTAATTATTGATTTATGATATGTGATGATTATGTTTTTATATATTTTGTGGTAATTTATGGTTGCAATATTTTAATTATTAAAATGTAATTAAACTATTGTGATGTATTTATATGCAATGAATTAAAAAAGTAAATGACAATTAAATTAAGTTTGTAATGTTTTTTTGTTATTGGTTTTTTAATTATAAAGATATAAACAAAAAAATTAGTAGAATGAGTAATAAAAAATAAATGAATTTAAGAGGTGTCACATCATACTATTGAATGATGTGACAAAATTAGTGTTACATGACATATAAGGATGAGTTGTGTCAACATAATATTTTCGGGGTTTGTTGTAATTTATTAATGTATTAATTTTGTAAATAGGTAAGGATATAAGAAGAATAAATGACATAGAAGAAATTGTTGAGTTTTTTATTAAATAAATATTTTTACTCCTGAATATTATGATAAAAAAAATATTTTGCAAAAGTTTAATCATAAAAATTAACAATTTTTTTGGGATGAAAAAATTATTATTAATCAAAGTAGAACTAATCATCATTTTAAAACCATTTTGGATTGAATTTAAACTGTGTCTAATATCAAAATATTATCATTTAACTTACACCTCATGAACATAAAATATTAACCATAATTTATGTGAAAATTTATATAATTGATAATCACATACTCTATTTTTATTAAAGTATATAACTCTTCTGAGCAAAAAAACTAAATTATGTAGAAGTTATTAAAATTGTAAATATTTTCCGCCATATTTTAAAATGCTTCGAAAATGCTCATAGCAAATACATACATGGATAACTATTAAGAGAAAAAGACACATAAATCACTTATTAGATTGATGAATTGTTATTTGTACATTACATTACATAAATCACTTATTAAATTAAATTGTGATAATTGTGTTTTAATTATATACTTTGTGGTCATTTAAGATGGTTGTAACATTTTAATTATTAAAATATAATGAAAATATTGTGATGTATTAAACGTAATGAATTATCAATAATAACTTAATATGAAATTAAATTTGTAATAATTGTTATGTTTTTTATTGTTAGTTTTTAAATAGAGATGTATGTAAAGTTATAGTATAAAATTATAGAGAATGATTATTCTTTAGAGATTAGGTTAATTTTTTTGGTTTTTTTTTTTTCCACCAAATTCACCTTATTCAAAATGCGTCGGACTATAAGCATGAATAAACTTAATTGTTGTCTTTTCTTGTTCTTCTTTTTTGTGGCATTAAGATGGTTGTAACATTTTAATGTTTAAAATATAATTAACTATTGCGATATATTTGAATGTAATTAATTATCAATTGTAACTTAATTTGAAATTAAGTTTGTAATAATAGTTATGTTTTTTTATTATTTATTTTTTAATCGTAGAGATGCATGAGTTAGTGCTTATGGCCCTAGTGGCTACCCAGAAAAATTTGCTAACGGGAATCATAGTACTTGTTTATATCCAATTATCTATTATATATAGTTGAACCAAAAAAATCTAAAAATATAAAGGAACTGAACATGTCATTATGTGGTTTAAGAATTCAAAAATGATCAACGGGCTCCTAGTTATAAAAAAACAAATCATTTGTATCCCAAAAAAAATGTGTTGTCAATATAAAAATAGAATCGAAAAACATATAAAAAAAAGGAAAAATAGAAGATGAGTAAAATTAAATGGAGAAAGAAAATGACCTAAATATAAGCTTTGACTCAGTTTATGAAGTCGCTGAAAATGTTACACAATCTCAATTTTTCATTGATATTTGGGGTGAGAATTGAGAAAACATATTATATTAGAACTACATAGATACAAAAAAAGGAAAAATAGAAGATGGATAAAATTTAAGTGGAGAAAGAAACTAATCTAATTTGACATCCAACCGAGAAAGTTACCAAGAGGTTACACAATCTCACATTTCCCATTGATACATGAGTGAAAATTGAGAAGCCATGAAGGATTTAATATTGTGTAAATGACAAAACTTTGTATCTAAAGTGTGCTCTCCACCAAAGTTTAAGAATGGATCGAAAAGATGATTCTTGAAATAACATAAGATATGATGTATTTTGCTACCAACTAATCTGAATATACAAAGTTAGAAATGGAGGAGCACTAAAATTTGATTGAAGTGAGAAGATAGTAACATTATTTTCATGAGGAGTTTTGATAGTAAAATTATTTTCATGAAAAGTTAGAAATTGAGGAACACTGAAAGTTGATTGAAGTGAGAAGATAGTAAAATTATTTTCATGCGGAGCTTTGATAGTAAAATTATTTTCATGAATATATTTTTTGTGCAGGTTCTCAACATATATATATGATGATGTCTGAGATGCGATCTAAATTGAAAAATAAAATGTGTAAGATGAATTATAGAAGCATATCAAAGGTACCACGTAGGAATATAAGTGATGTGGAACAAATATTATGATGCGACACATAAGTGTGTGATATGTCAATCAATAGAGTTGAGGATTTTGTTTTAATATATGACAACAGATTTTAAGAATTCCATCATTAAGACCTCAAACATTGTAACTCATCAAATGAGATTTCAAATCTTCAATAACTAAGAAAGCTATAAAAAAAATATGGTTTCATGTGTTTGGATTGTTGAGATTGTTTGAACCAAGTTGATTTTATACTTATAGTTTTGATGATAACAAAAGTATTTTATGAAAATAATATATTTGACTTCAAATAGTATGAAATAAGATATGATCAAGATTTGAAGAAGAGTTTATCAAGATTTATCTACAACAAAATATGAACATAATCAACCTGAGTAATTTACAAATGCTATCTAAACAAAATACGAACATAATCAATATGAAGAATTTACAATCTCAATCTAAATAAAATAGGAACAAAATCAATCTAACGAATTTACAAACCTAATATGAATAAAATACAATTCATAATTAAACAAGGACTAAATTGAAGTCCAAATTTTAACTATTAATATATACTGAAGGATGAAGGAAAAAATAATCGAAAAGTAGAAAATAGTAGTCTTATAGTTCAAAGAGAGAAACACTTGTTCGAATGAGAAATATTCTCTAAGTGTTTTTTCTTAGTGTGTGAGAGTTTTTGTTATTATCAGCTTTGTTAGAAGCAAACACTTAAAGTTTCAACCTTTTGTATCCAACTTGGTAGTGGTTTAGTTCTTTCTTCAATCTTGGGTTTCCAGGTTGTTAGGAAAAGACTTGGCTTGTAAGGTCAAAGTGGTTAGTTCCTCAAAATTCTGGGGGTTGTCAGACTGTTTAGGAAGACTCGCTTAGCGGGTCAAGTACTTTGTAATTCAAGATAACTGAATTACTGGATTAAAGGCTTCTTAATAAGTCTATCTGTCAAATTATTTATGCTTTCATTGTTTGCTACCTCTTAATTAGATTAGGTGGCACCTCGGTAAATAGTACTGGTATGTGATAGGCGGTATATTTATGATTTATGCTTTTTAGTAAATCGTGCTGACCCATGATAGGTAACACCTCGTTAATTAGTATTGGTCTGTGATAGGCGGTATAATTATGATTTACGCTCATTCGAGTAGGGTTTTGGTTGAAATTTCAGAATCATGCATTTTGGCATATAAGCATTGCATTAGGGTGCTTGGCACGCGATCATGTTTGATATATTGTGATGATTGTATATACATACTCAGTTGTTGTTTGTTATTATGCCGTAATTGCTTTGAGGTGTGAATTTTGGTTGATTAAGTTTCGATGTAATTATGTGTTCATAATTGATGTTATGAATGTTTGGTGTGTGATTGAGGAGTGAATTTGTGGAGATTAATTTGGTGTGACTTATGTGTTCATAATTGGTATTATGAATGTGTGAAGTGTTAATTGATTCAAAGCCATTTTAGAACTGAAAATCTACATTTTTCTTAATTGTATTCAGTTGCGACAATGCTGTATTCGAATACGACAGTGTAGTTTTGTTAAAAACTTCCTTTTCGACTTTGTTTATGCATTTTTTACATATGAAAACCCTTTCAAGGAGTATGCTAAGATGAAAGGTTATTTTGTGCAATTAAAATTTAAATGGCAAGTGATATTTGTTAATTTTGGTTGGTGACCCTTTACAATTATTGTAGAATTTGGGCTTTGCCCTCAGTTGATACCCGAGTTCGTTCCACCGACTGTTACCTTGACGACGGAAACGCCGTTAGACTTCCCTAACTGAGATTTGCCGACTGCTTGGGCATACGAACCCATCTCAAGCAGGGCTACTTATACAGGGAGAGTAGTGAGGACAAGTAGGAGAGCTGAAACAGTATACCTCGTGGAGCTCACTCGTGAGAAGATCGACTTTCTGGTATCAGCTGGATTGGTGCTCGAAATGAGTGGAGCATGGGAAGATGCATAGCATTCCTCCGTTAGGGTTGAGGCAGAGACTACCGTAGGAGCTGGAGATACAATGATTGAATCCAGGACTGGCGAAAAGGATAATGGGCCGGTATCAGTGGAGCGAGAGATTGCAGGACCGTCCAGGCAGGCCGAGTCAGAGCTTCCATTTTCAGTGAATAATCTCTTACCAACTTTTGCTGAAATAGCAAACTGTTTTGAGATCCCAGCGCCACTGAAGCCACCTTTCTCATGGGTGGATCTGACTTCTGAGGAGACTGATCCTTCTATGTATGATGATGATGAGGAAGTCACTTCGAGGATAAATGTTGCATCATATGGAACTTGGGGAGTGTGTGGAGGTCACTCGTGTTATTGTAGTTGCTAGGGTATGATCAGATTAGTTTCGTGTATAGGGACTTGATGTCTTTCTTTTGGTGGTTGTACTTATTTTATTTTGGGATGACTGTAACTAAACTTATATGATTAGTTGACTTTTGTTTAGTGGGTCCATGTTCCTCCTTTTTGACGTGGCCATGGGGTGGAGTAGCATTCTTGGAGCAGTACTTTTCTGCAATTGTCTGCCGAGAATACCTCAGGATTATGAGCGATGCCTGATAGGTCTCATAGCCCAGTCTATTTTGTTTAGTTGTATAATTTGGATTATCGTCTCAAAAACTATTTTAGTTTGTTTGTAATTGATTATGTCTTCTGTCTTTATGTTACAACGAGTTATTTTTATTTTTATTTTTTTGAAATAAAGTTACACTCGCGCTGTTAAAAATTGGGGTGTTACATTAGTGGTATCAGAGCTTTGGTTTAGATTGTAGGTCAACATGTAGGTTGGGAGTTGCTATCTGATCATGTCTCGGGTTAAGTTGTTTGAGTTGTCAGGTCTGGTGTAGTTGTTATGTATTGATGTAGTTGGAAGTTATTTTTGGAATTATTCTAAGGGGTGTTGAGATTTCTTCTTGATGTTGGTTTTGAGGAAACAATGCCTCCAAGAAGGGATGACACTACAAGAGTCAACGTCAATGGGGATGATCAAATGGATGAAGCTATGAATAACATGGTTGCTTCTGTTGCTGCACAGACTGCTGCAAAGACTCTGCGGGATATGGAGAAGAGGGAAATAGAGATTCGTGTTGTTGAGTCAAGGGGATTGGAAGATTTTTGTCGTTATAGTCCTCCAAAGTTCAAGGGTGAGAAGATCCCAGAAAAAGCTGATCAATGGATTAAAGAAGTGGAAAGATCTTCGAAATGATTAATTGTCAGGTAGGGTTAGGGCAAATCATGACGACATGGGATTTATGAAGTGGTTCCAAGAACACATAGGCCATGTTGTTGATGGTAATTCGAAGATGATGGGTATGGATGGATTAAAGTTAGACTAATAGTCGATTTCATGCAAATATCTAAGTGGATAGCTTTTTAAGAAGAATATTAGATGTTCGCCTGGTAGATTTTAAGATGAGACTGGATGAAGTTTGATAATGGCCAAAGGGGTGTGAACACCATGGAATTATTGAGAAGACATGGATTCCATTTGGAATAGCATTTGGTGCTTAAGTGTCAACAAAAGAGACTTGTATTGAAGTTAAGGGGTGCTGCACGTTAGGGGTAAATACTACCTTGGTTTGATAAAGTACACTTTGAAGAATAGTCGATACCTTGAGGGGTAAAGTCGAGCATTCGAGTTAAACTAGATTCATGACTCAGATTATTAAGTATGAATCTCATGACGATTATAGGAGTGAGAATATATATTTCTTCGATAAGTGACAAATCTCTGTGTGGATTAGGAAATGGTAAGTGTGGATAGTGATTTTAGATGAAACTATAAACGCGTAAGTGTGAATTTTGGGTGAAGTATGGATAAACACAAGGAGTTAAGTCTTGATGTATTGAACCGCATGTTACTATTAAGTGGCATTGGAAGTATAGAGTACGAGAATACTTAGAGATTGTAGCAATGTAAGCTTTGAGTGTCTATTAAAGGATGGTAATTACTAGGAGAGTGTGAAGATTTTGATAAGTCGGGGGGATTATTCGAGATTTGACTTGGGACCCTAAGAAGGTTGATCTTTAGATCAATGATTTAAAATCCACAAGGTTGGATGGAGGACCAAGTAATGCCTAAAATTTGTATAATTGAGGTAGTTGAGGTAGGCAAGTGATAAATAATTCATGTTATGGATGGAAGTGTTTGAAGATTTACTAAAAATGTTGTGTTATAATTAGAAGAGTTTTTATTAGTGAGATTACTAATACAGTTAGAGTCAATGATGAATAAGACATTGTATTGTATCTTAAAATGAAATGGATGAAATTAGACGGTGTGATGAGTATTTGGAGATTTCGATGATCAGATTTTAGAATTTTATTCAATGATAGAAAGTGAAAAAGAAGAAATGTAACAAATGATTTATGGATTAGATGTTGGTCTTGGGAAGTCAAGCGTTAAGATTTAAAATGAGTGTTTCAGTGACTAGATGGACGATGAAAAATATGTGGGTCTTTGAGATATTTTACTGCAAAGTTATGAGGATGAGGTTTATAGATAATTACTCCATAGGAAATGCTTATTGGGAACATTTGAGAAATAGTTCTTTAGGACGTTCGATTGTTTGATTCTTTCAGTTTGCATCTCGATGAAGGTTGAGAAGGAATAAGAATCCAGCGAGTGAACCAAATTTTGGAAAATGTGCCAAGAAAGCTTGTTGGAGCAGCACGTAGAGATGTATCTTATGTCAATTAAAGATTCATGAAAGGAATTATTTCACCTTTAATTCAGACATTGTTGTTATAAAGGTATGCCAATGATACAAAGGCACTACTTGAGTACATGTCATGGGGGTTGCTATTGTGTCTGTCGATCAACATAGTTAAATATTTGTTTGGTAGGGAAGAATTGAGCATGAAATGGAAAAGTTTGGTGGGAACTAGTAAGGCTTGATTTATTGAAATCACTATAATGAAGATGTATCAAGGTTCGAGGTAGAAATTTAAGGTTTGTATAAATGGAAAAGTGATGGAGTGAATACAATGTGTTTGACATGTCATAATGGAAAGATAATCATCAAGCTGCAAATAAAGGACGCGACAGAATTGAGAAGTATCATAATGAATGTTGGTAGTAGATGTTGGAAAATTATTTTCGGGTTTGTCAAGAATTGCGAAGTATGTAGGAAATGGATTAGTGAAGCGTGAATTTGAGGTGGTAAGGCATGAGACAAGTGTAGGTCTTAATCAGGAATGAAATTCAAGTTGGATTTTGTTGGAGACGTGACGCTTGAAACGAAGCACTAAACATGAAGGAAGTTTGTGTGTTGTAGGTGGTATAGTTATGGCATGTTGTCGAAAATATTTGAAGAAACTTTGATCACCAACCGGATGTTGGGATGTAATTATTAAAGTTATAATTATACCAACATTTTGATAAGGACACTGTGGTTTGATGTAGTTGTGCGACTAAAGAAATCAAGGATTTATGGGCAATGGAGAAATTAAGGAGTTCTCAACTTTAATGATTGTTTTGTGCTCAGTATATATATATTGCTCATTTCTACCTTACTATGATAGTGGAACATGTATGCTAAAAAGTCAATTAGATATTTTTAATTAAATTATTTAATTAAATAATTATTAATTTATCACGATTCGATTTAACTATTCTATTGTGTGATCTTATAAACTCTCACTTTTTTTTGCAATAACAGAGTGGGAGTGAATGGGTAAAAAACAAGGCAAGAATGAAGAAGGGTGAAGAGAAAAAGGAAACTGAAAAATAATAGGGTTTAGGGAGTTAGGGTTTATGCTTTAAGGGTAAAGGATTTAAGATTTACGGTTTGTGATTTAGGGTATAGGATTTAAGGTTAGGGTTATGGTTAAATTTAGGGTTAGGATTAAGGTTATGGTTAAATTTAGGGTAAGGTCAAGGTTATGTTCTAGGGTTAAGGTTTAGGGTATAGGATTAAGGTATAGGATTTAGGATTTACGGTTTATGATTTAGAGTATAGGGTTTATGATTAGGGTTATCGTTAAATTTTGGGTTAAGATTAGGGTTTAAGGTTTGAGTCATGGTTTAGGGTTAGGGTAGGGTCAGGCTTAGGGTTATGGTTTAGGGTTTAGGGTTAGGGTTAGGTTAACGTTAAGGTTAGGGTTATGGTTAAATTTAGGGTTAGGGTTTGCTGTTAGTGTAAATGATTTGTGTTAGGGTTAGGTTTAGTGTTTAGGATTTAGGGTTATGATAAATTAAGATTAAGGGTTAGAGTTAGGGTTATGGTTTAGGATTAGGGTATAGGGTTTATGATTAGGGTTATCGTTAAATTTTGGGTTAAGATTAGGGTTTAAGGTTTGAGTCATGGTTTAGGGTTAGGGTAGGGTCAGGCTTAGGGTTATGGTTTAGGGTTTAGGGTTAGGGTTAGGTTAACGTTAAGGTTAGGGTTATGGTTAAATTTAGGGTTAGGGTTTGCTGTTAGTGTAAATGATTTGTGTTAGGGTTAGGTTTAGTGTTTAGGATTTAGGGTTATTGTAAATTAAGGTTAAGGGTTAGGGTTAGGGTTATGGTTTAGGATTAGGGTATAGGGTTTCGAGTTAGGGTGTAGGATTTAGGATTTACGGTTTATGATTTAGAGTATAGGGTTTTAGATTAGGGCTATCATTAAATTTTGGGTTAGGATTAGGATTATGGTTTAGGGTTAGGGTAGGGTCAGGATTAGGGTTATGGTTTAGGGTTTAGGGTTAGGGTTAGGATTAGGGTTGTTGGTGGAATGACCTCTATCCTTAGGAAGTTATATACAATATTATTAACTAGATTATCTAATTCTTTCCTAAGTGATGAACTTAATATTAAAACCAACTTGTTTAATATTAATTCCAATTTAACAATAATAGATTCAAAAATTTATTCAAAACTGAGATTCAAGAACACGTGTATTATCACGATAAAGAGTATAAAGATAGAGAAGTGTGCACCATGGATTTTTATACTGGTTGGACAATCAATTCGATAGTCTACATCCAGTCCTGAAATCACTTACCGATTCCAGCCTTTTCTAGAAATGATTTGAGTATGTTTACAGACTTTCCAGCACTTAAATGCCTATACATCTAACTCAACATCAATCTACAACAACAACCAATCTATCCTTAAGAGCTAATCACCAAGCTCTAGCAAGATCAGATTGAGATCTCTTTTAGATAATCACACACACTCTAAAAGATGACCACCAGTTTCACAATACTAAATTTCCACACACTTTCTTTTACAAAGATGATTCTTTCAAAAAGACTAAAACACTTGATTCAATCACATTGAATTCTCACATTAAGTATTTGCCAATAATGTTTGTGAGTTATAATAGTTTTTCTCAAAGTGTATTTTTCGAAAAGTCAATAAGATTCTTTTAGTTCTTTCTATGTATTTCTATATATTTTAAAAATTGTGATTGATTCAGTTTATATAGTTTCAAAAAAACTTCAGACAAATCGATTTCCCAATCGATTTTATTAATGCGTATTACCAGCTCAATCGATTTCACGTTTCTTTGTTTTTCTTGAAATTCTTGAAATAGATGAACTAATCGATTTGTTAATCGATGTTTTTAATGCATATATCAGAAACTGATACTCAGTTTATATCAGAGTCGATTGAATAATCAATTATAGTTGTTTTGTTCAAAATGTGAGATCAAACAATCGATTACTCAGTCGATTCACTTTCACTAACATAATCGATTTGGCAATGAGCTAATTTCTCCCTGTATCTCAGACACTCATTCAAATCGATTTTCCAATCGACTGATTTCTCCCTATAACTTAGACACTTAATCAAATCGATTTGCCAATCGACTGATTTCTCCTTGTAACTCAGATATTTAATTACAATCGATGTGCCAATGGATTATGCAGTATGTTTCTGATAAATGATGAACTGATTCATTTATGCAATCGATTATCCAATCGATTTCTTTTAATCATAGAACATAGGTTTGATAAAACCATTTAAGTAATCGATTTGTTAATCGATTAACTCAGTGAAAACTTTGTTCTGTGAATCAGAAAATCGATTAACCAATTGATTAGTAGAAAGCTTGTAACTTAAGAAAAGTATATCAATCGATTGCCCAATCGATTTCCTTTAATAATAGAACACAGGTCTGATAAAAACCTTTAAGTAATCGATTTGCTAATCGATTAACTTAGTGAAAACGTGGTTCTATGACTCAGAAAATCGATTAATCAATTGATTTACCAATTGATTGATCGACATACTTATTTTATGATTTCAGTTTTTATTTGGCTTATATTAGATGTGTGAAATCATAATGATGAATCTAACTAATAAAAACTATGAACAATAGACACATTGACACATAATCTTCAAGCCTTGTATCATATGATCAATCTTTGCTTGATTGCTTGAGATCCAAGATTTGTCCAAGTGTAGTGTTTGATTCTTTCCTGAAATGTATCTCAACTCAAACTATTAGATTAATCAGATAATGCATATACATTGTATGTTTGGAAGTTATATCAAAATCATAGTCAATGAGGCATATATCTTACAATCTCCCCCTTTTTGATTAAATGACAAACATACAATTTAACTTTGAGTTTACATTTCAAAATTAAAACTTAACTTTATTTTAACACTCATTTAACACTCCCCCTGAGTTTTAGAATTCATAATTCATTTCAATTTCAAATTTTAGATTCAATTTTGATATATGTGATAAAATAAGCATAAACACAAGTTAAAGCACAAGTTAAATTCATTCAAATTCTCCCCCTTTGTCATTAAATTCAAAAAGATAATACAAGAGAGAATAATGATTCAAAAGCTATTATAAGAGATATAATAAAAAAATAACAAAACAACAAAGAAAACAAAAGCCTAAACACTAATCTAGGGTTGT
>NC_021164.2:50986618-50987694 GCF_000331145.2 Cicer arietinum | reverse complement strand
CAATCGACTTCCAAATCGACTTATTTGGCTCGCAGTTTTTATAATTTGACAAAATCGATTACCAAATCGATGCTCGTGTTTGAGTTTGGAAAATTTCTCAAATCTTTGGATTTCTGGGAGAAATAATCGATTATGAAATCGATTTTTTAAAACGATTTTCCATATCCTCAATCGATTCACCAATCGATTGAATTGATGTATATTTTGTCACATCGATTTTGGTTCAGCATTTATTGCTACCACAGATCACTTCGATTATGAAATCGATTGTTGTGTTTTATATTTGACACTTGAGAAACTTTGTAGCATAAATCGATTATGAAATCGATTTTGTAATACTGATTTGAAATTTTGACACAGGATAGTCGACGTGCAAATCGACTTATCTATTGCAAATTAATAAATTTAGAGAGAACATCGATGTCTCAATCGATCTTCTACAGAGATCATATTTCATTTTGATCCATTATACCAAGTTTCATTCTAATATAGAAGAAACTTTCTTTGTGTAGGGCTTTGGTAAAGATATCAGCTAATTGATCAGATGTATTAATATATTCAAGCATGATATTACCATTTTGGTATTGATCTCTAATGAAATGATGTCTAATTTCTATATGCTTTGTTCTTGAGTGCATAACAGTATTCTTTGTGATATTTATGGCACTAGTGTTGTCACACATTATTGGCACAGTTCCAAGATCAACACCAAAGTCAGAGTTGTTTCATCCATAATATTTGTGCACAACAACTTCCAGCAGCTACATATTCATCATCAGCTGTTGAAAGTGCCACACTATTTTGCTTCTTGCTATGCCAAGATACAAGTGAATTCCCTAATAGATGGCAAGTACCAGATGTACTCTTTCTGTCTAATTTGCAACCAGCAAAATCAGAATCAGAATAGCCAACAAGAGTTGCAAGTTGATCCCTTAGGATACTATAAGCCTAGATTTTTGGTTCCTATTAGATATCTGAAAATTCTTTTGACTGCACTTAGATGGGATTCCTTAGGATTAGTTTGATATCTTTCACACATGCAGACACTAAACATAATGTCAGGTCTACTAGCTGTA
>NC_021164.2:50980257-50985515 GCF_000331145.2 Cicer arietinum | reverse complement strand
TCAAATTTCCCTAGATGCTTTTTTCCATTATTCAGTACAAAACACTTGCATCCAAAGACTCTAAAATAGCCAATATTTGGTTTTCTACCTTTGTATATTTCATAGGATGTTTTTCTAAGGATAGGCCTAATCAGAACTCTATTTATCACATGAGTAGTTGTGTTTATTGCATTAGCCCAAAAGTATTTTGGAAGCTTAGAGTTATTAATCATTGTTCTAACAAGTTCATCTAGAGCTCTATTCTTCCTTTCTACAACTCCATTATGTTATGGAGTTCTTGGGGCTGAGTAAATGTGGTGAATTCCTTTTTTATCACAATAATTGTCAAAAGATTCATTTTGAAATTCTCCATGATCACTCTTAATGGAAACTATTTTCTGATTCTTCTCATTTTGAACTTGATTTGCAAATTTTTTGAAAATTGAGAAGGCATCACTTTTGTGAGACAGAAAATAAGTCCATGTATATCTAGAGAAATCATCAACTAAAATATAGCCATAAAGATTTCCTCCAAAACTTTTTACTTCAGAGGGAGCAAATAGATCCATGTGAATCAATTGTAGAACTCTATTAATTTGTACTAAGTCTATTGGTGGGAAAGAGGACTTGACCAATTTACTTTTCTCACAAGAGTCACATAATTTGTCCTTAGTAAATTTTCTGTTTGGAAGACCTAGCACTAGTTGTTTGCTAACAAGTTTGTTAAGATGATTTATATGTATGTGAGCTATTCTCTTGTGCCACAACCAATCTTCATCAGATTTAGATAACAAACAACAAACATTATTTGCAGGCAAAGAGTCAAGATCAATCATGTATATATTATTTACCCTTTCACCTATCAATTTTAAGCTATCATCTTCCTTGTGCTCAAGTGTACAAGTATGTGATGTAAAATATACCTAGCAGCCTTTATCGCAAAGCTGAATAATGCTAAGCAGGTTGTCTTTCAAGCCTTTTACATAGAGAACATCCTTGATTACCGTTGTTGATTCACTCCCTATGTCTCCAGTGTTGGTTGGTACGAGGTCGTAATAATCGGAATATATCAGAATGTATCAGTTCTTTAAGAAATTAAATCAATTTAAATTCCGCTGTGTGTATGAAATTGATTTAATTTCTTAAAGAACTGATACATTCTGATATATTCCGATTATTACGAGGTCGTACCAACCAACATCGATTTCCAAATCGATGCTCGTGAAGATTTTAAAAAAAAAATTCTGAACTTTGAATCCTGGGCTAAAGTAATCGATTCCCAAATCGATTTTATAAACCATTTACCATGCTGGTAATCGATTTCCAAATCGATTTAACTGGAAAACATTACTGAAAAAATACCAGAATCAACAAAAATATACTTCACTAGGATCAATGATCCCTAGTTTCATCCTTATATTCAAAAAACTTTCTTTTGGCAACGCTTTTGTGAAGATATCAGCTAACTGTTCTGTAGTGTTCACATACTCAAGTTTGATAACTCCATTCTGAAAGTGGTCTCTTATGAAGTGATGCCTTACCTCAATGTGTTTTGTCCTTGAATGCATTACTGGGTTCTTGGTTATGCTAATAGCACTTGTGTTATCACACATGATCGGCACTGTACCCAAATCGACAACGAAGTCCATTAAATGCTGTTTCATCCACAGAATTTGAGCACAACAGCTCCCAGCTGCTATGTATTCAGCTTCTGCAGTAGACAATGCAATACTTGTTTGCTTCTTACTGAACCAAGACACTAGAGAATTACCAAGCAAATGACAAGTTCCTGAAGTACTTTTCCTGTCAAGTTTACAACCAGCAAAGTCTGAGTCTGAATAACCAATCAATGTACATGTTGATCCTTTTGGATACCACAAACCAAGACTTTTAGTACCTACCAAGTATCTGAAAATTCTCTTAACTGCACTGAAGTGAGATTCCTTCGGATTCGATTGATACCTTGCACACATACAAACACTGAACATAATATCTGGTCGGCTTGCTGTAAGGTAGAGCAGAGATCCAATCATACCACGAAATCTAGTGACATCTACAAGCTTACCCTTCTCATCTCGGTCTAAGAAATTTCCTTGACTCATGGGTGTATCAATGGACTTAAGTTTATCAAAGTTAAATTTCTTTATCAAATCAGAACAATATTTGGATTGACTAATGAAAATGCCTTGCTTGCTTTGGTTAATTTGAAATCCCAAGAAATATGACAGTTCACCCATCATTGACATTTCAAATTTACCTTTCATTAAATTTTCAAATTCTTTGCAAAGTTTATCATTTGTTGATCCAAATATTATGTCATCAACATAAATTTGGACCAGCAAGATGTCATTTTCAGTAGTTTTTGTAAAGAGTGTCTTATCAACATTTCCTCTTGAAAAATTTTGTTGAATGAGGAAAGTGCTGAGTTTCTCATACCAAGCTCTTGGAGCTTGTTTCAACCCATAGAGGGCCTTTGAGAGTTTATACACATGGTTAGGAAAATCTGGATTTTCAAAACCAGGTGTTTGGCTAACAAAGACTTCCTCTTGGAGGTCTCCATTGAGAAAGGCACTCTTCACATCCATTTGATATAGATTGAAGTCCATGATACATGCATAAGCCAATAAAATTCTTATGGCTTCTAGTCTAGCTACTGGGGCATAGGTCTCATCAAAGTCTATTCCCTCCTCTTGACTATAACCCTTTGCAACTAATCTGGCTTTATTCCTAGTTATCACACCATTCTCATCTAACTTATTTCTGAACACCCACCTAGTTCCTATAACATGCTTACCCTCTGGCCTAGGTACCAAGTTCCACACCTTGTTTCTCTCAAACTGGTTTAACTCCTCTTGCATAGCAAGTATCCACTCACTATCTAAAAGGGCTTCCTTAATGTTCTTAGGTTCAATCTGAGATACAAAGGCTGTAAAGTTACAAAACTGACTAAGGCTTCTCCTAGTTGCAACACCTTTAGAGATATCGCCTATAATGTTGTCTAAAGGGTGGTTTCTGTTGAACTTCCATTCCTTAGGCAACTCACAGGTTTCTATAGGTTCTACAGGGTCTGCACTAGTTGGAGGGTCAGCTATAGGTTGTTCTAGTGGTTCAGATTCTACAACATCATCCAAAATGTCAATAACCTTAGAAGGAGTTTTGTTCAAGTTTTCTGTAAAAGATTCATCAAACTTTACATGAACTGACTCTTCTATGGTTTTTGTTCTTTTGTTGTAGATTCTATAGGCCTTACTAGTTTGGGAATATCCTAGAAAGATACCTTCATCTGCCTTAGGGTCAAACTTTCCTAGGTGTTCTTTGCCATTGTTTAAAACAAAGCATTTACAACCAAAGATTCTAAAGTAGGACAGGTTTGGTTTTCTACCCTTGTAAAGCTCATAGGGTGTTTTCCTAAGCAGGGGCCTAATGAGAACTCTATTCACAACATGGGTGGCTGTACTAATTGCATCTGCCCAAAAGTACTTAGGTAGGTTGGAGTCCTTAAGCATGGTCCTAGCTAACTCTTCTAGGGATCTATTTTTCCTCTCCACTACCCCATTCTGCTGTGGTGTCCTAGGGGCTGAATAGATGTGGTTGATTCCATTTGATTCACAATAATTTTGAAAAAGATCATTTTGGAATTCACCTCCATGATCACTTTTTATTGAAACAATTTTCAAATCATTCTCATTTTGTACTAAAGCAGCAAACTTTTTGAAAACAGAGAATGTATCACTTTTATGAGCTAAAAAGTAAGTCCATGTGAATCTAGAATAATCATCAACCAGCACATATCCATACAGGTTTCCACCTAAACTCTTAACTTGGGCAGGTCCAAAAAGGTCCATGTGAACTAGTTGTAAAACTCTATTTGTTCTAACCAAGTCTATAGAGGGAAATGGAGTCTTAACCAGTTTACTTTTCTCACATGCATCACACAGTCTATCTTTAGAGAACTTCCTATTTGGTAGACCTAAGACTAACTGTTTGCTGACAAGTTTATTCAAATGATTTATGTGTATATGAGCAATTCTTTTATGCCAAAGCCATGTTTCATCTGAGTTGGATAACAAGCAGCATACAGCACTAGGTACAGAATTGAAATCCAACATGTAAATGTTGTTGATTCTGTCCCCAATTAGCTTTATGTGTTTGTCATCTTTATGCTCAATAATGCAAGATTGTGATGAAAAACTTACTTGAAAACCTTTGTCACATAGCTGGCTTATACTCAGTAAGTTGTGCTTTAATCCTTCAACATATAGCACATTTTTGATTACTGCAGTTGATTCATCGCCTACATCACCAATTCCAATGATTTTTCCTCTGTTGTTATCACCATATTTGACAAAGCCTCCTTCCTTTAATGTCAAGTTCAGGAATTTGGATTTGTCACCAGTCATGTGCTTTGAGCATCCGCTATCTAGATACCATGAGTGTTTCGTGGATGTCAAGCACACCTGCAATACAAAATCAGAATTTTGTTTTAGGTCCCCAATTTAAATTGGGTCCTGGTTGGTTAGTGTCAAACACAGATTTCTTTTCTATCCAAACTAGCTTCCATCCTTGATTGGCTAATTTTTTAAATTTGCAATTAGACACAAAATGTCCCTTTCTGCAACAGAAATGACATTTGCCATCAAAGGATGAATGTTTATTTGGTTTAGTAAAGATGTCATACATACTCTTAGCAATAGCAGATTTTTGACCATGTTTGACATTTCTGGTTTGCATATAACCAATACCAGATCTGTTTTTATTTTTTCTTTTGACATGCATATTTGGTGTATATCCTAAACCAGATTTTTCATGAACATGTCTTTGATTGCTAAGTATGACATTTAGCTTATCTTTACTATTTGCAAAATTTAATAAATCAGATTTTAATGATGCAACAGTATTTTCAAGTTCAATGCACTTTGCAGATTTTTCATGTGAATCCTTTTTCAGTTGTTCACATAGATTTTCAATTTCTTTATGTTCAACATTCATTTGTTCAAGCATTTTCTTTGTGCTTAACAACTGTTTTATGGAATTCACATAATCATCATGCAGTTCATTGAAAGCTTCTTGTAGCTCATCATATGTTGGATTAGATTGTGAACTAACCTCATTTTCTGATTCTGAATCTGTATTTGCCATGAGACACAAATTGACTTCTTCTTCATCAGAAGAGGCAGAGGATTCATCGTTATCATTCCATGCAATATAAGTTTTTCTGGTTTTGGTGACTGGTTCTTTGCCTTTTGATTTTGTAGGTCAATTCTTGTTTTTCTTGAATC
>NC_021164.2:50979274-50979757 GCF_000331145.2 Cicer arietinum | reverse complement strand
TTTGAGAATAGATTCTTTACAGAGTATCTAATGACAATTTCGCAGCTGATATGTGAATGTGCATCAGTGGCTGTTTCGGGAATTGCAGAAAGTGATGTTGCCTCTGTTTTGCAGAATTTCAAGCTTAAGTGTGATTATATAATGTTGATTACTTGGCACTTGAATTTCTTGCAGAGAACTAAGATAATGGCCTTCTATTTATAGGCTGGAGATGTACGAAATAACTGTTGGAGAGGCCATGCTTTTTTTACTAAAACATTATTTTTAGAATAAAAATAATGCTGCTTTGAAAACAGCTTTTTGACTTTTGATGTTTTAGCATTGAAAGCATTTCTGTCCTTTCTTTGACATTTCTTCATTGATCTTGGATGGTACATTATCTGTCTTGAGTCTTGAGTGTAGCTAGAGGAGGTTGGAGAAGATTTGAGGCGAATTGCAGACTGAAACAGAGAGGATGCAAGGCTGCTGTTGATGTGCAGAAAA
>NC_021164.2:50974285-50978482 GCF_000331145.2 Cicer arietinum | reverse complement strand
CGGACGCAGAACATATGTTTTGACGGAGGATCTTGCCACCCATTATTCGGATCATTGTAAGCACTCTTAATCGATTCGTGTCTATCTGAAATCATACAAATGTTGGATTGTGGAGTGACGTATTTTCTCAAATTTCTCAAAAAGAAACTCCAACCTTCTTTTGTCTCATCTTCTACAAGAGCATAAGCAATAGGAATTACATTGTCGTTCCCATCTTGTGCAACTGCTACCAATAGAGTTCCCTTGTACTTACCGTACAACCAAGTTCCATCAACTTGTACTATCGGTTTGCAGAATTCAAACGCAGATATGCACAGAACGAAAGCCCAAAATAGTCTATGAAAGATCCTTATCCCATTTATCAAACTATTTTCATGATAAGCTGGGATAGTTTCCATTTCAATTTTGGCTCCTATAGCAAATGCTTGCATAACCAACAACCATTGTGGGAGTTGGTTGTAAGACTCTTCCTAATTGCCATAAATTTGTTCAATCGCTTTATTTTTTCCAATCCAAGCCTTTCTATAAGTAACTGTGTAGTTGTGTAAAGCCTGAATCTCAGCAATAATGACCTTCACTTTTATTGAAGGATCCGTTTTCACAACTTGCATTATGCTTGCACATATCATGTTAGAATCAAGTTTCGTATGATCTTGTGACAATGCATGATTTGTGCATGTGTGAGGCAGATTCAATTTACCAATCACCCACATCTAAACAACAAATAACATACCTTTCTAAATCTGATTTTTGTACCACAAAATTCAATGATTGTTTTAGATGGTAACGTTTGATAGCATGCACGCATTTATCTTTGTTTTGAAACTTCATTCCAACTTCAAGAGTTCCATCTACTGCTGGGACTTCGTCAATGAACAAGTTATGAAATTCACTTGAACGCTCTTGAGTATCTAAATTAATGCTCTTCAGGTGAGATGGTGGATTAAAGTCAGGTAGGAAATGTTGATCTTCTACTTCCATATCATCAATGTCATCATCAGAATTACCAGATGATTCATCGAAATATGTTTCATCCTCTTCACTTGAATCACTTAGGGGAAGACCGCATTGTGGACTTGTTGGAGTAGATTGACGTTGAAGTTGATAACTTTGCGGATGAGTTTGTTCTAATTGGGTAGAGTATGGTTCATAGTGTTGTGATGGTTCGTAGTGTTGTGATGGCTTCAGGTGAGATGGTGGATTAAAGTCGGGTAGGAAATGTTGATCTTCTGCTTCCATATCATCAATGTCATCGTCAGAATTATCAGATGATTCGTCGAAATATGTTTCATCCTCTTCACTTGAATCACTTAGGGGAAGACCGCATTGTGGACTTGTTGGAGTAGATTGACGTTGAAGTTGATAACTTTGCGGATGAGTTTGTTCTAATTGGGTAGAGTATGGTTCATAGTGTTGTGATGGTTTGTAGTGTTGTGATGGTTCATAGTGTTGTGATGGTTCATAGTGTTGTGATGGAGAATATTGTTGTGATGGAGAATAGTGTTGTGATGGTTCATAGTGTTGTGATGGTGCATAGTGTTGTGATGGAGAATATAAGTCGGGTTGATAATGTATGTTTGAGCCCGATGGTTGATCAATGTTTGTTGATGGAGGACCAGACTCAAAGGTAACATATAACTCGATGGTGCCGAGTTGTGACCAATGTGCATACACATCAAACATCAACTCAACATCTTCGTCGTCACAAACTTTCATCAGTTCAAACCTTGTTGTATTTTCACCGAATAACACAAGATGTCGATAAACTATATCTGTTATCGTGACTCTGTCATCGAGCTGTAACTTTTTTTTAATGACATTCTTTAGACGAGCAAGGTTGCTTCCCGAATGTACTTTGAACGCTTTTTTATAATCGCTGACGAATGTTTTACCTTCAACTCCATCAACAATTGTACCATTGTAATAAACGATACAAATTACTTGTTGAGAAGCCATGAGATAGTAGGTGTGGTGAGATATTGTTGAAAAGATATAGTGAGATAGTAGGTTTGGTGATATATTGTTGAAAATATATAGTGAGATTGTAGATGTGGTGAGATTGTGTAAGTTTGTTTTCTATTTATAGAAGGTATAAGGTGTTTGAAATTTTAATAAAATGTTTTCATCGGTTGATAACAAGTCACAAGGGGGAGCGACCCCCTGAAGGCATCTCAAACCTTCACCAGTTCGTTGCCCGAGGGTACGACCTCTATAAATTCAGCATTTCCCTTCCAATTTTACCACAACTTCCTCACTTTTCTTCTTTATCACATCTCTTCCTTACATTCAAATATATCTATTAGTCAAATATTTTATTTTTATCATGGAACTATCAACGAATCATAGAGCTGAAATTCAATATATTAAAACATTTGTAAGTTTTTTTATTTTATTTTATTTTTATTTAATTTTATTGAATTTTATTTTATTATATTGTATTTTATTGTATTTTATTTTATTGTATTTTTATCACATCTCTTCCTTACATTCAAATATATCTATTAGTCAAATATTTTATTTTTATTATGGAACTATCAACGAATCATAGAGCTGAAATTCAATATATTAAAACATTTGTAAGTTTATTTTATTTTATGTTATTTTATTTAATTTTATTGAATTTTATTTTATTATATTGTATTTTATTGTATTTTATTTTATTGTATTATATTATATTTTATTGTATTTTATTGTATTTTATTTTATTGTATTGTATTGTATTATATTTTATTTTATTTTTTGTTATTGTATTTTATTTTATTTTATTGTATTGTATTTTTCAATTTGATTACTTATTTTATTTTTGTTAATTTCAGTCACCTTTAAATGATAAACTGAAATGTCACGGTAACATCAATAAAAAAACCAAATGAAGCCATACTACCATATTTGCAAGAGGCCGGCTTCGGTAAAGTGGTAAAACTTGGAAATTATAAACTACATGTTGGTCTCATTACTGCTATGGTGGAGAGATGGAGACCAGAAACTCACACATTTCATCTTCCAGTAGGTGAGTGCACCATAACTCTGGAAGATGTATACTATATTTTAGATTTAAATGTTTCTAGTTTTCCTGTTACCAGTTCAAATTTTGTGAACATTAAAGAAATTTGTCAAGATTACTTAGGAGTTATCCCACCTCAAGGAGCAACAAAAGGTAACTCTATTAAATTAAAGTGGCTCAAGGATACGTTTGACGATGTTGATGAAAATGCATCTGTATTAGAAAAACAAGCATCTTGTCGAGCATACATCCTACGTATGATTGGAGGGTTATTGATGCCTGACAAATCCAACAACCGGGTACATTTAAAATATCTTTCACTGTTAGAAGATTTACAAAAAGCATCCCAATATAGTTGGGGTTCAGCCATTTTAGCTTCACTATATAGAGAACTATGTCTTGCAACGAAACCCGGTGTAATGTCCATGGGAGGCTGTGCATTGTTGTTGCAAAATTGGGCATGGTATCGTTTGTCTTGTGTCGCTCCAGAATCACCCAATCCATGGATATTTCCACTTGCACAAAGGTAACCATTGCAAATAAATTTTATATATATATTTTTTCTTTTTTTAAAACCATTTTACTAATTTATTATAATTTTTATTTTTAATATATTCGGCAGATTTAATTCTGGTGGTCTAAATTTCGGTAAAGTTCCTCATAACGACATAGAAGGATACCGAAAAACAATTGATCACATGATGGTTGACGAGGCATGGGGGATAACTGGAATTGGGTTTGGAGGGAAGAAATTCAACATTGGAATGAGCGTCACAATTATGTGTTGCAAGGTAAGATCGTAGAAGGTCTTTTATGCCACAGCAAAGAATATATGATTTGGTTTAGACACCACACCAAATTATTTATATCGGTCGAACAATATCTCCGTGATCCCCGTTTGCAACCACCGTCGTATCCTTCTGTTCCGCCGACCTCCCAATCAAGCCCACAACAACAAAACATGACACAATCGTTTCTATCATCACCTCATCTACACGTCCCTACTACAGAAGTTCCATATCCACCAACGACTCAGTACTACGTTCCGGTTCCAGAAATACCAACCCCCGGTCATCCAACAGAAAGTGGGCTTTTCTATAATTTGTTTGGAACTCAATGCACAACTCCTGAGTCGGCTTATGCTGTGTTTGACTCCATGTATAATATTCCGTCTCAAACTTATATGGAAACAA
>NC_021164.2:50926623-50973267 GCF_000331145.2 Cicer arietinum | reverse complement strand
ATTTTTAATTTAATTTTAATAATTTTTAATTATAACAATTTTTAATAATAATAAGATTAATAATAACTATAATAATAATTAATAATTTTAATAATTTTTAATTTAATTTTAATAATTTTTAATTATAGCAATTTTTAATAATAATAACAATAATAATAATTAATAATAATCATAATAATACTTTATTTATGTAGTATTATTATTAATTATTAATTTATTATTTAATATAATTATTTATTAATTTAAATATTTATTAAAACCAAAAAACTTTTAACAATTAATTAAAACAAAAAACGAATTAAAATTTTTTTTAAAACCCCTTTGGGAGGTCGCATCCCCGGCCAACGACCTCCTACTAGGGGAAAAAATTTAGTCTCTTTGATGTATCGCTCCTCCGGGGAGAGTTTTCCTTCTTGCCCTAAAAAGTAGGGCATTTTGATAACAGTTTTAGAAAGTGAGGTATTTTGGTTAAGTTTTTTCAAAAGTAGAATATATGGGTAATATATCCTGTTGTTGTATTTGAAAAAGAAATAAGGGACGAGTTTTTATATGAAAAAGACTAAAATCTTTTTTGTTCAACAGACTAAAGGCTTACCAACGAGTTTTCTCTATCATGTAATTATATGACATATTTGATCTAAACCAAGATGAATTATATATACATGTGTGTGAATGTTGATGTATAAATTATCCATTAGTTATTGAAAAATTGAATACTAAAATAATATGAAATAATTGACATTATGAAGCTATTGTTATTTTGATGAATAATCTACTTTCATCTTTTAGAGTTTTATAAATTTAAGTGTTTGATATGCTTTCCACGTATATTATAATTTAATGAATTATATATATTTGTTAATTTTTGAGTTTCAGAAAACTATTTAAAATCATAATTTATGTCACCGAAGATATTATTGGATTGAAACGCGTACTAGGTCGCTCTCTTTAAGACGTTTTGCGACACTGTCCAAATTGTGCAAGGCAAACTATCAACCACGAAGTTCCTAGGATAAAACAGCTCAAATTCACTGTATCGGAGTTCCACTACTCCGTAGAAAATCGTTCTAGAATTACACCCTCAATATGATGGTTAAAGTCACTCTCAATATGACGATTAAAGTCACTCGCAATATAGTACTATGACCACTCATAACTACGACATAACAACCGTTCTAGAAACCGATATGACTATAGTACAAAACTGCTCTAAAATTAAAGTGACTATGACATAACAACCGCTCTAAAACGAAAGAACTATACGACATAACAACCGCTCTAAAAACGAAGGGACTACGACATAACAACCGCTCTAAAAACCGAAGGGACAACGGTACAAAAACCGCTCATAAATATCGAAGGGGCAGAAAGAAAGAGGAGAAGTGGCTCGAAAATTAGGCGAGTAGAATATAAAAGGGAGAAAATAGAAAGTCGGGTAATGCATCCAACTTTGGTGTACTTTTCACAATAGTTTGAAACTCATTATATAATGATGGAAGCAAACTCACATATGTTTTCTAATTAATGTGGGACTTTAATATTTACAGAGTTGAAAACTACTCAAAATATGAGAGCTTTCCAATTTGAGACATCAAAAAAATTTCTTTCCAATGTTGGATTTGAATTTTAAAAAGCATGTTTCTTTCCACTTGAATTTACAAAAAATACTCATTTCCAATGTAAGACTTCAACAAATTTTTAAATTCACACAATAACATACTCTATGTTCCAACAATCCCCAACTTGAATTTAAAAAATGTTTCTGAAATAGCGTCAAACTAAGATCGTGCATAAACAAATGTGTCTCTTGACTTGAACTTTTACATAGTAAGTAAGATTCAGATTCAACAAGAGTGACTTGTAGTCTTAAACTCTATCTCTGACATCAAACCAACACACAACCTTTTCATAGGGTGTATTCTCAAAAGTTCGTGCATTAATGGCCCTGCACGTGTATCATAGTATATTGAACGCTCTAGGAATTCTGCCTCAAAATTCCATAGGTAGCGGCCCCACTTCCACATTCACATAGGTAAGTCTATCAAGAGTACTCCTATAGCTAGGTACTCCCTCCACATAGAGTATAGATCTCATTAAGAGTTTCTATTATCTCATCATGGCATTGCTTCAGGAATCATGCTTCTCTAATTTATAATAACATGTTCATCTCATATCACTTCATGACTTGTTATTACCCATTGAACCTAATTTTGGGATCTCTAGTCTTTTAGGTCGGGTTACCATCATGAGTGACTTTATAGGCATTAGACTCATCCTTTTGGATGTATTTATGACTTTCTCTCTAGTTAATCCTTTTGTCAAAGGATTTGCTAAATTCTCATCAGTGAGTACATGATCCACTATAACAACTCCTTTAGAAAGTAACTTTCTAATAGTGTTGTGCTTACGATGAATTTGTTGTCTCTTATCGTTGTAATAACGATTCTCAATTTTCGCAATAGTCGCGGTACTATCGCAGTGGATAAACCCATATGTCATAGGTTTTTCCCATATAGAGATCTCAACTAGAAAGCATCTCAACCAGCTCGCTTCTTCACTAGTAGTAGCTAGTGTTATCACTTCAGACTCCATAGTGAACTGAGTCAATATCGTCTGTTCTTCGATTTCCAAGAT
This sequence comes from Cicer arietinum, assembly GCF_000331145.2. Taxonomy (NCBI): domain Eukaryota; kingdom Viridiplantae; phylum Streptophyta; class Magnoliopsida; order Fabales; family Fabaceae; genus Cicer; species Cicer arietinum. The sequence continues at coordinate 50,970,633 of NC_021164.2, read as the reverse complement.
ACAACACTACTAACTATACTAAAATATAGCCATTGGTTGCTTTAGAATCATTTGATAAAATGTTCCAATCAACAACAATGTATCCATCAAAGATAGTAGGAAATCTTTGATAATGTAATCCGAGACTAATGGTCCTTTTTAGGTAACTCGTGACTCTTTCGATAGCGTGCTAATGCTCTATACTAGGTCTACTGGTCAACCTGCACAACAGTCTCACGACGTAAGCAATGTCGGGTCTAGTACAATCAATGGCACACCTTAGGCTGCCAAAGATACTCACACATTCAATTTGTCTAACACCTTCATCAGTGTTCTTGAAAAGTTTCACACTTAGACCATATGGTGTGCAAGCAGGTTTGCAGTCAAAGTATTTATATTTCATTAGGATTGTTTCAACATAGTGAGACTAATCCAAAGAAATTCCATTTTCTGACCTAGTAATCTTGATTTCAAGAATTACATTTGCTTCTCTGAGGTCTTTCATACCAAAGTTGCTACACAACAATGATTTTACAATATTTACAGCATGAATGTTTGAATCAAATATGAGTAAGTCATCTACATAGACACGTATGATAATGCAAATGCCATTTTTAGATTTATAGTAAATATATTTGTCACTTTCATTCACTTTTTATGTCATTTCTTATGAGCTTGTTTAAGATCATACAAAGATTTATCTAACTTAAAAACCTTGCTTTCTTGTCCATGAATTGCAAAATTTTCAGGTTGTTCCATATAGATTTCTTCTTTCAAGTCACCATTTAAAAATGTTGTTTTAACATCCATCTGGTGTATCACCAGGTTATGAATAGCCACAAGTGATATAAGTACCCTAATGGATGTTATTCTAGTGACTCGTGAAAAAGTGTTGAATAAATCTATATTTTTTCTTTGTCTAAAACCTTTGACTACATGGCGTGTCTTGTATTTATCAACAGTTTCGTCAGGTTTTAGTTTCTTTTTCAAGATCCATTTACAACCTGTTGATTTGCAATCATGAGGCAAGTCTACAAAAGTCAGGTCATGTTAGACTCTAGATAATCTCTTTCATCATTTATTGCTTCTTGCAACAAATCTGCATCCAAAGATGACAAGGCTCCTAAAAGATTTGCAGGATCCTCTTCTAAGGTATAGGCTGTATAATGGGGTCCATAATCTTTAGCAAGTTTGACTCTCTTACTTCTTCGAGTTTCTGTTTCACCTTGTTTGCTGCTTCTAGTTACAGAAATGTATCTTGGTTCGCTGCCCCCACTATTTCTCCATTTGAAAGAGAATTTATTTTCATAGAAGTCAACATCATTTGATTCTATGATCATTTTCGCATTTAGGTCATAAAACCTATACGCTTTGTTCATTACTGCATATCCAATGAATACACATTCATATGCTCTACTGGCGAGTTTAATTCGCTTGGGATCAGGGATTCTGACATAAGCCAAACAACTGCAAGTTTGAAAATAAGACAAGTTCAGTTGTCTTTTCTTCACTATCTCATAAGGAGATGTTTTGCTTTTAGATTTAGGAACTCTATTCAAAACATAGCAATTAAGCAATATATTTTCCACACACCAATGAGATGCAACACTAGAGTTAAGCATACTAGCAACAACTAGTTCAATAGGAGTTATATTCTTGTTTTTTTCTTTCAACTTTACCATTCACTTCAAGCAATTATGGTGCAGTTGTTCTATGTATAATTCCAGATAATTTTTAAAACTTATTAACCAAACTAGAATCGGGCTTGGAACCTCTTAATCTTTCTACTAAACTGATTTTCAATTTCAGTTACAAAAATTATCAACATGTCTATTTTACATTTCTTGTTAACGTCCCATCAAGTTTACATATATTAAAGTGTAATGAATATAACAACTCAGATTCTCTAACTACAAATTTCACATTTTCAAAATCATTTAACAATAATTTTGGAATTAAACCTAAGTTACTTAATTTTGAAATTAGATGTGTTCACATCACATAGTATAGCATGTCAAAAATTAAAATCACACATGTAAGCAAAAAGAGACATTTTATTGATTTCAGCATTCAAACATACAGAGACATATTAAATTTCAACATTTAATTTAAATATGTCATGAGTGACATACCTTAATAGATGATCTCATGAGTTATCTTCTGAATTTTACGAGAGTGTGCCTCCACGGATCTGTCATCTGTCATCTAATACTCTAGGTAGTAGCTCACAACATACTTATTCAGAGCATCTCAAACATATCTAACAGTATTAATGGATTGTAATAGTTATACAAATCATCAGCAAGTCCATTAAGAATATAATTCTTATCATTATTCTCCCATGGGTTAATTCTCCAACTATCTTATCATTTTCTGTTTTCTTCAAACTGAAACAGTTTATTGAAATCAGAGACAGCATAACCAAATTCAGTAATCTCTTTGGTTGACGTGGCAGAAAGAGACGTCTTAAAATTGTTAATGTTTGAGTTTCATAAAACTATTTAAAACCACAATTTATGTCACCAAATATATTACTGGTTTGAGTCGCAGTCTAGGTTGCTCTCTTTAAGACGTTTCGCGGTACTGCCCAAATTGTACAAAACAAACTATCAACCACGAAGTCCTCAGGATAAAACAACTCAGATTCACTGTATCAGAGTTCCACTGCTCCGTAGAAAATCGTTCTAGAATTATACCCTCAATATGACGGTTAAAGTCACTCTCAATATGAAGATTAAAGTCACTCGCAATATGGTACTATAACCACTCATAACTACGGTACAAAACCGCTCTAAAAATCAAAGGGACTACGACATAACAACCGCTCTAAAAACCGAAAGAACTACGACATAACAATTGCTCTAAAAACGAAGAGACTATGACATAACAACCGCTATAAAAACAAAGGGACTACGGCATAACAACCGCTCTAAAAACCAAAGGGACTACGGTACAAAAACCGTTCATAAATATCGAAGGGACATAAGGAAAGGGAAGAAGTGGCTTAAAAATTAGGCGAGCAGAATATAAAAGGGAGAAAAGAGAAAGTTGAGAAATGCATCCAACTTTGGTGTACTTTTCACAATAGTTTAAAATTCATTATATAGTTATGGAAGCAAACTCACATATATTTTTTAATCAATGTAAGACTTTAATATTTACCGAATTGGAAACTACTCAAAATATGAGAGTTTTCTAATGTGGGATTTCAAAAATATTTATTTCCAATGTGGGACTTGAATTTTAAAAAACATGTTTCTTTTCACTTGAATTTACAAAAAATATTTTTTCCCGATGTGGGATTTCAACAAATTTTTAAATTCACACAATAACACTGAATTTTTATTAGTTTTAATTATAATATTTTAGTTAGTGTTTGTCAATTCCTTCAATATTTTAAACAAGATTTGATATTGTTTGTATCGGAAGACAGACAAGAAATTTAACGTCGAGAGAGTTAAAAACGTCTTAGAATTAATTCATACCAAAAATACAAAATATCAATGAATTAATGATTTTCTATAATATTTTTGAAATAAAAAAATCTAAAAATAATAATCAAAACCAAATAAAAAATATCTGAAACTGAAAAAACCAAAAAGACATACCAACAGTAAGAAATTTTTTAACATATCTTTACTTTTTTGAAAATAAAACATAAATGTTAGTCTAAATTTAATCTTTAAAATAATTATCTTTAACCATTGTCGTAAACAGAAAGAACTTTAAGTTTTTGAGTTATTGGTTCTTTCAAACTTTTACTTTTACAATAGTATATAGAAAAATTGAGTGAGAAATTTAAAGACCAATAAATTATTTATACATTATACGATGCATTGAGTATTCATTGTCATAATTGTAATGTACATGAAATTTATAATATTTCATATCTATAACATAAGAAGCAGTACCATTAAACAATGACCTTTCATATCATTAAACTATGAAATTATTACATGTAATCACAAGAAAACTGGTTTTTGGGGTCTCATGGTGAAATCATTTTGGTGATTGACTCTTTGGTTTTTCACACACGTGTGGTTTTGTCACCAGGACAAACGCCTAAATTTCAATCAACACGGCGTGTCTTTATATTTTTGGAAGGTTCGTAGTATTTTTTTTTCTTTCCATTTTCAATAAAATAAAATATATTTTTATGTATGATTTTTATCGTTTACAATCATCGAATAATTTTTTTTTAAAATCGTTTACAACTTGTAAGATTTTAAAATCACTATTAAGATTTACGATTTGTATTTCAAATGATTTTTATCATGAGAATTTAAAGGATTAAAAAGATTTTATAGACTTATAAAATTTTAAACGTGAACTAATTTTATATTATTATTAAAGAGAAATAATTATAAGATACTCTTTAAGATAATATTTTCAATAGACTTTTTTATAATGAAATTTTAAAAAATGATTAAAATGAGAAATTATTTTGAAATTTTTTTCATAAAAATTACTTTTGAGAGATACATTTAAAAAACAAAAGTGATATCATATAAAAATATCTAATAATAAATACATAAGTTATTGAATGTCAAATTAATTTTTTAACATTAACAAACAAGTCCAAAGAAACTTCTACTATTTTCGAATAAATTTTCGTAAAAATCATGTTTAAAAATATAAATTAAAAAAAGAGTGAGTAAAATAATTTGAAGACAAAGTGATAAAAAAAAAAGTCACTTCAACTCTCGTCTAACAAAATTACCATTAATGATCAACATCGGTTATTTAAAAAAAAACATATATAAATTTAAAATCAATTTCTTAAAAATCTAAACAAATAGACCATTAGCTCTGTTCTATTTGTTATTTTTCTTTCTCATTGATTACAAAATTAAGCTATTTATGTGCTAAACCAAAATAAATTAGATATAAACCGAACCGAATAATTTTTTTTAAAATAACCCGATCCGCAAATTTGATGTTGTTTTTCTAAAAAAATGGACCCAAAATCAAACCCGGTTGGTGCAATGTTTTACTCCCCACTCCATCACACTGCCTCTCCGACGCCATTACCGCCACCGCCAACGCCGCCACAACGAGTAACATTTTCGCCATCCTGACCATTCTTCACAATTTCTACCGCTGAATTTTCCCATGCAATCGAATGCTCCTCTTTCTGTCCACTCTTCGCCGCCATTACCCAAACCTTCTTTCTTCTCTTCACCACCTCTCCACCAAATCAACAACCATTCCTTCTCTTTCAAACCCTAATTCTTCTTTCAAACCCCATCTTCTAGAACTTTCTACCGTCATCCCCGAAATCACCCGCCAATTTTGGACCCTTCCAATTTTGAAACCGCAACACGTGCTTGAAATATTGCTTAATTATCAATCCGAGTGTGTCCACGTTGGTGTTCATGTAAAAAAGGTTCAATCTTTATACGAAATTTTCAAATGGGGTGTTGAGAATGAAAACACCCATTTTTTGCAATCTTATGAGGTTATGTCACTGCTTCTTGTTCATGTTGGGTTGTTTACAGAAGCTGAGAATTTGATCGAGGGTCGAGGAGTTTCGTGTGAGATTTTGAATAAACTAATTAAAGGGTATGTTAGTGTGAAGGAATTGGAAAAAGCTGTTTTAGTGTATGATGGCATGAAGGAAAAAGGAATAGTTCCTTCGAGGTTGTGTTATCGGGTTTTGCTCGATTATTTGGTGAAGATGAAGAGAACAAATATTGCGTTTCCCGTGGCGTTTGATTTGGTTGATTTGGGGGGGAATTTGAGTGGTGATGAGATGAATATATTGGAGGATGTTATGGTGTTGCTTTGCGTCGATAGGAAGATTCATGAAGCTAGAAGCTTGATTAGGAAGGTGTTGCATTTGAAAAACTTTGAGGTTAGTAGCTTTGTTTTTGATGAAATTGCATTCGGATATTGTGAGAAGAAGGACTTTAAAGATTTGATTAGTTTCTTTGCTGAAGTAAATTGTGCTCCTAGTGTAATAGCTGGTAATAGAGTTATGAATTCTATGTGCATAAGTTATGGTGTAGAAAGGGCATTATTGTTTTTGAAGGAACTAGAAAGTGTAGGTTTTAGTCCTGATGAAGTAACCTATGGTATATTAATTGGTTGGAGTTGCCATGAAGGGAAGATGAAAAATGCATTGAGATATTTATTTGTTATGCTATCAAAACGCTTTGTTCCACATTTATGTACTTATAATGCTCTTATAAGTGGTTTGTTTAAAGTAGGTATGTTAGAGCATGCTAGAGAAATTCTTGATGAAATGATTGATAGGGGAATGGCGCCTGATATTTCGACTTTTAGGGTTCTTATAGCAGGGTATTGTAAGTCTAGACGGTTTGATAAAGTGAAAAGTTTGATTCGTGAGATGGAGAGCCGTGGTTTGGTTAAGCTTTCTTCAACAGAGAATCCAATTTCCAAGGCATTTCAGATTTTGGGCTTGGACCCTTTGCGCGTGAGGTTGAAACGAGACAACGAGAAGAAACTTTTCAAAGCAGAGTTCTTTGACGAAATGGGAAATGGACTTTATTTGGATACAGATGTTGACGAGTTTGACACTCACGTTGCTTCGGTTCTTGAAGAATCCTTGTTACCAAACTTCAATGTATCTGTCAAGAAGGAATGCAGCATTAACAACCTAAAAAATGCACTGATTTTGGTTGATGAAATGCTTTGTTGGGGCCAAGAATTACTGCTACCCGAATTCTCAAAGTTAGTGAGCCAACTTTGTTCATCTCGATCACAAATCACACCATTGATCAAACTTTTGGAGAAAGTGCCACGGTCTTCCTGTGAACTCGACCACGAAACCCTCAATTTGGTTGTACAGGCATACAGCAAGAAGGGATTACTGTGCCGAGCAAAAACTCTTCTAGATGAAATGCTTCAAAAGAAACTTCACATCGACAATGAGACATATACCTCCTTATTCATACCTTTATGTAAGAAAGGAAACATGAAGGACTTCAGTTATTACTGGAACATTGCTTGTAGAAATAAATGGTCACCAAAGTTGGAGGAATTTAAAAATCTCCTTGGTCATATCTGCCAACAGAAAATGGTTCAAGAAGCATTACAGTTTCTTGAAATCATGCTTTCATCATACCCTCACCTAAGGTTAGATATATATCACGTATTTATAGAAGTACTTTCTGCTAACGGTCTTACAGGCACCGCACTTGTAGTTTTCAAACAACTACAGCATTGTTTATTCTTGGATCATTCTGATTATAATAATCTTATTCAAGGTTTATCTAATGAGGGTAAATTTTCACTAGCTTTTACAATATTGGATGATATGCTAGATAGAAATATGGCACCTTGTTTGGATGTTTCAGTCTTGTTAATCCCTCGATTGTGCAAGGCTCATAGATACAGCAAAGCTATTGAATTAAAAGATATCATTCTGAAAGAACATCCTTCATTTTCTCACGCTGCTCATTGTGCGTTGATATGCGGATTTTGTAATATAGAGAACGTTGCGAAAGCAGACTCTCTGTTTCGAGATATGTTATCTACAGGATTAAGTTTAGATGATAAGCTTTGTAACATGCTCATTGAGGGATACTGCCAAGCTAATGGCATGAAAAAAGTGGGGGAGCTACTTGGTGTTGCAATAAGAAAAAGTTTTGACCTATCCCTCTCAAGTTACAGGAATTTGGTCCGATTGATGTGTATGAAGGGTAGAATACCATTTGCACTAAGCTTAAAGAACTTTATGCTTGCACAATGTTCACTTGATGACCTTATCATATATAACATTCTTATTTTCTATCTCTTGTCAACTGGAAACCGTTTGGATGTTAATAAGATACTAACCGAAATCAAAGAGAAAAAAGTTGTACTCGATGAAGTTGGTCATAATTATCTTGTCTATGGTTTCTTGCAATGTAAAGATTTATCCAGTTCTTTCCATTATCTGACTACCATGATTTCGAAGGGACTCAAACCGAGTAACCGCAGCTTAAGGATGGTAATTAGCAGTCTGTGTGATGTCGGGGAGCTGCAGAAAGCCCTGGAATTGAGTCGAGAAATGGGATTAAGAGGATGGATACATGATTCCATCGTCCAAACAACCATTGTTGAAAACCTTCTTTCCTGTGGTTTGGTAAAAGAAGCGGAAAGTTTTTTGGACAGGATGGAAGACGAATCTCTAACTCCCGAGAATATCGATTACGATTGCCTGATTAAGCGTTTTTGTCAATACAGAAGATTGAATAAGGCAGTTCATCTTATGAACATAATGCTAAAGAAATCCAACGTTCCAATTTCCACCAGCTATGATTTCCTCATTCGTGGATTCTGTGCACGAAACGAATTGGACATAGCTTCGAATTTTTATTCTGAGATGCTAAACTGGAATCTCAAACCGAGAATCGACACATTGGAGATTCTTGTCTTTAGCTTCTGCCAATCTGGAAGAACAGAACAAGCAGAACAATTCTTAGAGGACATGATTCATGGAGGTGAAACTCCAACCAGAAAAATGTATTGCACTGTAATTAAAAGTTATCACATGGAAAAGAAGAATTTAAGGAAGGCATCAGAGCTCATGCAAGCCATGCAGGAAAAGGGCTACCAGCCTGACTTTGAGATACATTGGTCTCACATAAGCAACTTAAGCAATGCCAAAGAAAAGGTTACTGATAATAATGGCAGCAACAAAGGATTTTTATCAAGGCTTCTTTCAAAAACTGGCTTTCTTCAAAAGAGATGATTCAAAGAGTTAGCTGGATTGACTCTTCTGAAGAAGGGGTGTTTTTTGTTGGTTGATTGTATTTTGTAAGTACACTCACTGATGATCTTTAATTTTGTTACAAACATCGCGATACTGTTTTCCGCAAGAAAATAGTAATATATGTGTATTGGAAGAAAAAATAAGGAAGCTTGAGTAGTTATCCTTGAGAGATGCTTTCAAGTTCAAGAGAAGTTGTGGAATTAGAATCTCAACAGTTGAATTTACTATGGCAACACCCTTTGAACAATTTTGGATATTGTTCAAATGGTATAGACTAGAATTTTGCACTGCAGATTTGATTTCCATATGAAAGACAGAATGAAATGTCCCTTCGATCATCAAAAGTGTAAACAAAAGTAGTTTGATCTTTGAAAAACTACTTAAATGTTAATTTCTCCCGGTTTGTGTTTAGATTAGAGAATGTAATTTTTTCAATATAATTCAAATTCTTCAATATAAATTATTTTATTTGGATAATAAATTTAGAGAATTTTCAAAATAAAGAGACAGTATATATAGATCGTATTTTGTTAAAGCTAAATTTAGATGATTTCAAATATCATCTGAGAATTAAAAATTAAAATTTTAAAATTTTCACTTTACCTTATATATATATATTGGTAAATGGTCCTTATAATTTTTTTCAAAATTTACAATTTGTCCCTACATGCTTTAACATTTGAAAATTAGTCCCAAATTAGATTGATCTTAAAACAACAACGATTAATTACAATTGTTATAAAATTAGTTTGTATTTTATCTTTGTTCTCTTTTATTAATAACAAAAAGAAAAAAGTGAATCGATCATTAATTTTACTTTTCTACTGCATTTCACTTTGAAATTATAAAATAAATATATTGAAATATGTACAGTTCTTCATACGCATAGCAAATTATATATCTAATAAATCACATTCACGTACTTAGGAACTAGAAACCTCATTAATGACTTTTTAAATCTCACATTATATTTACTCTCTAGAGTGTATATAATCAAATCATCTTAGTGGAACTTTAGTCCAGCATTCCAATACTACCGTTCAGTCTTTTAACACCAAAATTAGTCCCTACTGTCAATATGATGATGAATAGGATATTTCACTAGAAAATTCCACGTTCTCTTTTTAAGTGAAATAGCATCCCCAGTATTTGATCTCACTCACTTGATTTACTAAATTAAATAATTGATAAAAAATAAATTATTAAAATACATATAAATAAATAATCACCAGTTAAAATATTAAAAAAAAAACTATATTGTTAAGTTCCAACATTAAATCTCGCAATTGTGTATGAATTTCAAGAAGTATTTGCTATCTTTTTAATCTAAAAGGAAAAAGGAATAAACCATCAATTTAGTCTCTAAATTAACGATTTTTCAGCGGTTTAGTCCTTAAACTATTAAAATCAACTTAAAAGTCTATAAACTACTTATCAATCCATCAAGTTAGTCCCTCTATTAACTATATCCATTAGTGATGGTTAGAAGTTCCTAAACTATAAACATACTTCAAAAATTCCCTAAACTATAATAAAAAAACAATAAATATTTTTAATAAAAAATAATTTAGCCTTTTAAGGTTAAATTTTGTTGTAGTTAAATACCTCATCTCTTTTTTTCTTTCATCCCTAATTCATGTTAGAGACAAAATAATATTTATATTGACTTTTTACACATATTCTAAATTATAATATTAGATATACAATTAAAAACTTAAAAAGAAACCCAAAAACTAGATAAAATAGTAAACCAACAAAACCATATCATAAAATTATTAAAGTTTTGTTTATCATATAATATTGGATAATCAATTTTTGTTTCTATACATTCGCATTCACATAATATTTTGTTTCAGTACTAAAAAATACAAAAAAATTAAATAAGAGAGTGAGGAAAACATGAGAAACAAGAAAAAAATTAATATTAATTTTATTTTTCTTTTAAATTTTAAACGTTTATTGATTGGGTCTTCCCCACATAAGATTTCACCACTGTTGAAGGTAACAAAGATCTTCCCCCAAAACCTCTCTTTAGGGTGTGCTTGGAATCTCTTGAATTTTTATAACTATTTCAATATATTTATTTTAATATATTCAAAGTGAAATGATTACATGTTTCAATACATGTTTTGGTACGATTGTTAATCTTGCATACATGATTAAGAATTTGAACATGCTTTGGTACGATTGTTAATCTTGCATACATGTTTAAGAATTTGAGAAAGTTGAACATTGATTGTGTGTTAGGTACTCGATGTTTGTTGTGTAGAATAGCAATAATCATCTTCTTCAAGTTAGACCTCAAATTGAAATTAGTATCTCTTATGAGGTCATATGCATGAATTAAGAAATAGCTACATAAATAAATTGTGGCTATGTTCAAGAGTATATGGAAATTTAGAGTTCATGTAAAAAATATAACTATACTGAATTGAGATTTTGAGAGTCTTGTGTGTGTATTATTTATAATTGAAATGTGTCCTTCATTATAATTAACTTTGCTAAACGATCAATTTCATTACCTTTCTTTTAATTTCATATATTAGGTGTTATGTGAAACAATATCCATTGTGTTAAGTTTCTCTTTTGAAAAATGGCAAGAATGAATAAATTTTACTTTCTGCATTAAAGTCATAATAGAGTATGTGGTGTTAGAGTATTAATATTGTGTCAATGCTTGAAGGGAAGTGTATGCATAAGGATTAATAGTGTATTCCATTTGTTGTTTGTTCTAATAACTCTCTCCATTTCTTGTTTGTTCTCCTAGCTTTAGTGATGCATATTACATATTGTGTTTGTATGCTATAATGGTAAAGATCTCTTCTCTTCTTAAATCATGTGTATAAAGGAAATTCAAGAATAAAATTAGTAATACGTTTAGTTTTGTTCCACTGATTCTAACTCTTATTTGAACATAGTATGTGTTGTGTTTATTTACAGTAAAGATTCATTACAATTATACAAGTGCTTCAATTTCATATCCAAGAGACTAAACTTAATATATGTCACGAAAGTTTACAAAAACTTGAGTGTTTGAGAATTTTAAACAAAGAAAGAATGTATCATATCCGTAAGAGAAGGAAAACATTGTGTAATCACAAAGATATAACACAAAGCATTATGTTCTTAAACAACGGAATACAAGAGTCCTTATTTACACTCCATGAATTGGGCAAATAAGAGTCCCTATTCACACTCTATGAATTGGGCAAAAAGGGGTGAGTAATGCTTGGAGGACACTTCATACAGGGATCAAGAGCTCTAATACTGACCACACCAATGATGGAAAATATTTAATTACACATAAATAAATTTATAACATTTAACGGGTATGGTAGAAGATAACTATTATCTATGTATGTGATACCTGTTGCCATTCTTAATTGTGCTTTAAGGAAAAATTGTACTAGTTTTATATTTACATTTACTTTTCATGTTTCTGTTAAATCAATAAAAATGTGGGCACTATATTCAAGTTGACATGCAAATCACTTTGCAAATTAAATAATACAAGAAAATTAGATGAGAACGTTCAATTAGGACCTAATCTTATTTCGACGATTTGCCAATCATATCTAGAACAACAAGGAGGTTAATTGGTCGCGCTATTGGTTATTTACAACTGGCTCGTGGACAGTTGGAAACGGTTATGCAGTAATCTCAAGCTCGTCAGGTTAATAACCAATTTCAAGAAGTATTTACCATCTTTTTAACATAAAAGAAAAAAAAGAATGAACTATCAATTTAGTCTCTAAACTATCAGTTTTTTACCCATTTAATCCTTAAACTATTAAAACCAACTTAAAAGTCTATAAACTACTTATCAATCCATGGAGTTAGTCCCTCTATTAACTATATCCATTAGTGATGGTTAGTCCTAAACTATGAACATACTTCAAAAATTCCCTAAACTATAATAAAAACAATAAATATTTTTAATAAAAAACAATTTAGCCTGTTAAACTTTGTTGTAGTTAAATACCTCATCTCTTTTTTCTTTAATCCTTAATTCATCTTAGAGACAAAATAAATACTTTTTACAAATATTTTAAATTATAGTATTAGTTAGATATACAATTAAAAACTAAAAAAAAACCCATAAATTAGATAAAATAGTAAACCCACAAAACCATATCATAAAATTATTAAATTTTTGTTTATCATATAATATTGGATAATCAATTTTTGTTCGCATTCAGATAATATTTTGTTTCAGTATTAAAAAATACAAAAGAATTAAATAAGAGAGTGAGGAAAACATGATAAACAAGAAAAAGAATAATATTAATTCTATTCTTCTTTTAAATTTTAAATGTTTATTGATTGAATTTATAATTTCTTTAAAAAGCAATTGTCACTTATTTGATAGATAATATATATGTAATTCATAAATATAATGAAGTTTAAATTTACTATCACTATATTGCTAATATATATAATATGTGTTTTCACATGACATAAACGACGTTAAGAATCGTACTTAATAGATGAAGGATAAAGGATAATGAATTTCGATGATCGATACATGTCTATTTTACATGATTATAAATCAAAACTTTATTATATATATGTATAATGAATTATATTAAAATAATAAAAAATATACAAAATTGATTTACTTAATATTGAAAAATAAATTATGTTATTTATTATTTTTAAATAAAATTCATAACACTTTATTTCTAAGTTGTAGATTAAATTCTCACTCAAGATTTAGAAGTATTAATGTTTGAACTTTGGTTTTACATCTACACCATAATATGTAAAAGGATTGAAAAATTAATATAAATGTTATTAATAAAATATTTAGTATATATATATATATATATATATATATTGAGTAGAGTTTATAAAATTAAAATTTTTAAAAATAAAAAACAAAAAATTAATTGTCATATAAAAAAATTGAATGTAAAAGAATTCGAATTAAATTTGATTTTGTAGTTTCTTTAACTCCTTTATATATAATCAATTTAATAAAGTCTTACATTACAAACATATGATCTAATCATGCAATCAATATTTTTTTTATTCATTTGTCTCATTCTATTTATATTATATTAATAATAATTTAGTATTTTTATTTTATTTTATATTATATAAAATATTGACTTTATAGAATAATATTTTAGCGAAAGTTTAATAATAGAAGACACGTGTATTGATATAAATCTTGAAATAGTAAAATATTTTATTAAATATTACAAATATAGAGAACATATATTTAATTCAATCTAAATTGATTCAGAATATTATTGTTTGTGTTAAAAAATTAACAATAAAATAATTATAAAATATATTTTTATTATAAAATATCTAATTCACCTAAAAAATAGTATGATAAATTTGTATAGTTAATATATACGCTATAGAAACATTAAATCTACCCTTAAATATAAATATGTAGGAATACAGTATCTATGGGTAGGGGATGTTAGTTTTTAATCTAAAATGGGTTTGAAATGTTTTTTTTTTTTTTTTTCATTTTATTTATTTATTTATTTTTAAAGTTTTCTATTAAAACTAAAAACCATAGATTTCACTTCCATCGTCTCTGAGTATTCATCTAGCCTTTCACCCAAAACTCCAAAACCATCATGGCTTCGCAATCACCCAAGACCACCGGGTTTCCACCTTCCGGCAGAGTTTTCCGGCAACCCGCCACCGTCCTTCCTTCTTTCTCAATCGTTTAGTTCTGGTTCGTTCCTATTCATCCTTACCAAGTTTTTTCTCTTATTTATTCTTCTTTTATGTTGTTTCAGTGGTTGTTTTGGTTTTTATTTTGAATATTTTAGTTTTGTTTTGATAGTTTTTTTGGGTGTGTTGTTTCATTGAATTATTGTTCTTCTATGTTGATTTTTTTTAAACATCGTGCCTATTTTGTGAAGGAGGGAGAAGGGATTTTTTTCAAAAATTGTGACTTGAATTTTTTTTTCCCTTTTTTGAGATTGATTTTCATGTGGTTTTTGCAGTGTAGCCTTGAAATTGTGACTTGCAATTGATTTTTTAAAGAAATTTTGATTATAATGAATAAATTATTAATGTATTTACAAGAAAAAATATAATGATCACAAGGTTTTATTTTTATAGTTCTGCCTAGGGCACCAAATATCTTAGGACCCACCCTGGTTGTTAAAACTTAGAATCTTAACAAATCTTGTTTAATTATTGTTTTAATTGTTAGGTATTTGTTGAAACTAAGTCATAATACACCAAAGACTATTCCTTATGAGTCAATACTTAAACACCTCTCATCATTCACAAACATAAATACAGCATACATTGGAACTCATTTCCTTGAGTTCCTTGGGTCTAAAGCCAGTTTGAAGTGATGAGAATGCTGATAAAATCTTCCTGTTGCAATGTCATAACTAAGATTTATTAAATGTTTGTCTGTATGCAGAATTCGATGTGTGAGGTGAAATGTTTGAGGCACGACTTGGTGTATCAATATGTTGTCCATAATTCTACTGCTGTTGTATGAATTTTATATGAAATTATAAATGGAAAGAAGTCTTAATCATTTGAACCAAACAATGTTTGCATATGAGATTTAAATTCATAATTTTATTAGTTATGATTTATTATTGATGATTTCAAGTCACTCAAAGAGTATATACTTTATGGTATTTTTAACTCATATAGTTTAATTTTGGTAGAAATACACTTTTAGTCCTTCAAGTTTAATCCAGTTCTCGCTTAGGTCCTTTAATATTCACCATTAGCCTTTAATTTTGGTAGAAATACACTTTTAGTCCTTCATTTTTTGTATACAATATGTTGCATATTTGATTTATAAATTATAGTTTATTTATGTGGCCCTTTCGAGCTTTTTAGTCAAGCTCCACCACTGGTAGAAGATCTAGTGGGTTAGGGATTTAGAGCTCAAGTTCCCCATATAGGATTTCACCTCTGTTGAAGAGATCAAACTCAAGTTTGGGGTCTTCCAATTTTTGTGTAAGGTAACAAAGACCTTCCCCCAAAACCTCTATTTAGGGTGTGCTTGGAATCTCTTGAATTTTTATAATTATTTCAAATTTGGGGCTTTTGTATGATTGTTAATCTTGCATGCATGTTTAAGAATTTGAGAAAATTGAACATTGATTGTGTGTTAGGTACTCGATGTTTGTTGTGTAGAATAGAAATAATCATCTCCTTCAAGTTAGACCTCAAATTGAAATTAGTATCTCTTATGAGGTCATATGCATGAATGAAGAAATAGCTACATAAATAAATTGTGGCTATGTTCAAGAGTATATGGAGATTTAGCGTTCATGTAAAAAATATAAAACTATATTGAATTAAGATTTTGAGAGTCTTGTGTGTGTACTATTTATAATTGAAATGATGAAATCTGTCCTTCATTATAATTAACTTTGCTAAAGGATCAATTTCATTACCTTTCTTTTAATTTCATATATTGGGTGTTATGTGAAACAATATCCATTGTGTTAAATTTCTCTTTTGAAAAATGGCAAGAATGAGTAAATTTTACTTTCTGCATTAAAATCATAATAGAGTATGTGGTATTAGAGTTGTGTCAATGCTTGAAGGGAAGTGTATGCATAAGGATTGATAGTACATTCCATTTGTTGTTTGTTCTAATAACTATCTCCATTTCTTGTTTGTTCTCCTAGCTTTAATGATGCATATTACATATTGTGTTGGTATGCTATAATGATAATGATCTCTTCTCTTCTTAAAATCATGTGTATAAAGGAAGTTTAAGAATAGAATTAGTAATACGTTTAGTTTTGCTCCACTGATTCTAACTCTTATTTAAACATAGTATGTGTTGTGTTTATTTACAGTAAAGATTTATTACAATTATACTAGTGCTTCAATTTCATATCCAAGAGACTAAACTTACTGTATGTCATGGAAGTTTACAAAAGCTTGTGTGTTTGAGAATTTTAAACAAAGAAAGAATGTATCATATCAGTAAGAGATGGAAAACATTTTGTAATCATGAAGATATAATACAACATTATGTTCTTCGACAACGAAAGAAAAGAGTCCTTATTTGCACTCCATGAGAGTCCCTATTCACACTCTAGGAATTGGGCAAAAAGGGGTGAGTCATGCTTGGAGGACACTTCATGCAGGGATTAATTGTCCTTTGAAGAGAAATTGTACTAGTTTTATATTTACATTTACCTACTGTTAAATCAGTAAAAATGTGGGCACTATATTTACATTTACATTTACCTACTAGTTGCAAATTAAATAATACAAGAAAATTAGATGAGAACGTTCAAATAGGACCTAATCTTATTCCGACTTATATTTGATTTTGAAGGTAAATTATCCATCTACATTAATCTGAATCAGACTCCTACTTCTACATTTTTGTTGATTTGTGACCTTTCCAACAAAAATCTCATACAAGACTGAACGATGTTGGGATTTTCATATGGAGAAATATTTTTGTTGCTGGGAGCCACTGCTGCTCTGATTGGTCCAAAGGATTTGCCGATTATATCCAGAACAGCAGGGAGGTTAGCTGGTCGCGCTATTGGTTATGTACAACTAGCTCGTGGACAGTTGGAAACTGTTATGCAGCAATCTCAAGCTCGTCAGGTTCATAAGGAACTTCAGGATACAATGGCACAGCTAGATGCTATTCGGCATGAAATTCGAAGTATATCAATCATAAATCCTGGCCCCTTAACTCGGAGACTTGATAATCTTGACCAGACATTTATCTCAGATGACAACATGAAACCAAAAGATGATGGGGTGAATAACTTGATATCCTCTCTAACCAAGGATTCAACTCCACTTCCATCCAATTCACGCAATATGCAAAGTCAAGCAACTACTTATGCCAGATTGGCAGAAGCCCCCGCCATAAAGAATGGTTCATTGGCAAATAGCACTGAAGTTGGGAAGATTGAAGATGATCTACAACTTATCGTCTTGCCAGTTTCTGCTGAAAATACTGGACTCTTACCAAATCGTGGGACTGATGTGAAAGGATCTGACATAGTTCAAGAAGCAATATTGGAGGCAGAGGTAGCTCATAATGCAAAGGAATTCTTTTCACAACCCCAAAATCAAGTATGATTGATATGGTAATCCTATATAATACCTTAACTTTTCTAGATGTTAGCATTTGTAGTTTCACATTGATACATAATTAATGTATATTTTATCTTGAAGGTTTTGGTTGATGCATTTTCTTTGCTTTATGTAATTACTTCTTGTTCTTTATGACAGAAAATCACAAGGAATGTTTGTACTTTAACTGTTTTAAGATACTAGATCTTTCATTGATGCAAAAAAATAAATTTTTTGGCTCTTAAAACCAAAGTGTTTAGTATGTTAGTTTTATAAAATATAGAATTTTCCTATGAAGGTACACATGGTTTATGTCACTTATGTTATAGAGGGGATTTTCCATATCTCGCACGCAGAACTGTTGGCTTCTTCGACCTCTTCTAGTATGTGTATTATCTTCATGCGACTCATTTATACCACTCATATCAGTGTTGGCTTCTTCTACATCTTCCAGTATGTGTACATCATCTTTATGTGTATTCTTTAAATTAAATGAATGTTTATTTGTGAATGCTGTTTTTGAATATTCTGGAAGAATTTTATGATCTTGAGAGAAAAAAATCTGCACCAATGTTCAAATCTGATAAACAAGTAATTTCAACATTTAAATCTGTCATAATGTAAATCTACTTATTGAAGACATATTTGAAGAGTTTTAAATTTGCTGAACATACAATTTAAAGCCATGTTATTAGTGATTTTAATTTTTTTTTGGTGTGAAGTTGAAATTTTATTATTAGAAGTGGAAAGATTTATATTGAATGTTTACAATTTTTTTTGTAGCATGTTGAATGCTTATGTTAAATATTTTAAACATTGAGTTCTTGACACTCTTGCTTTAGTAATCTTGACCAGACATTTATCTCAGATGACAACATGAAACCAAAAGATGATGGGGTGAATAACTTGATATCCTCTCTAACCAAGGATTCAACTCCACTTCCATCCAATTCACGCAATATGCAAAGTCAAGCAACTACTTATGCCAGATTGGCAGAAGCCCCCGCCATAAAGAATGGTTCATTGGCAAATAGCACTGAAGTTGGGAAGATTGAAGATGATCTACAACTTATCGTCTTGCCAGTTTCTGCTGAAAATACTGGACTCTTACCAAATCGTGGGACTGATGTGAAAGGATCTGACATAGTTCAAGAAGCAATATTGGAGGCAGAGGTAGCTCATAATGCAAAGGAATTCTTTTCACAACCCCAAAATCAAGTATGATTGATATGGTAATCCTATATAATACCTTAACTTTTCTAGATGTTAGCATTTGTAGTTTCACATTGATACATAATTAATGTATATTTTATCTTGAAGGTTTTGGTTGATGCATTTTCTTTGCTTTATGTAATTACTTCTTGTTCTTTATGACAGAAAATCACAAGGAATGTTTGTACTTTAACTGTTTTAAGATACTAGATCTTTCATTGATGCAAAAAAATAAATTTTTTGGCTCTTAAAACCAAAGTGTTTAGTATGTTAGTTTTATAAAATATAGAATTTTCCTATGAAGGTACACATGGTTTATGTCACTTATGTTATAGAGGGGATTTTCCATATCTCGCACGCAGAACTGTTGGCTTCTTCGACCTCTTCTAGTATGTGTATTATCTTCATGCGACTCATTTATACCACTCATATCAGTGTTGGCTTCTTCTACATCTTCCAGTATGTGTACATCATCTTTATGTGTATTCTTTAAATTAAATGAATGTTTATTTGTGAATGCTGTTTTTGAATATTCTGGAAGAATTTTATGATCTTGAGAGAAAAAAATCTGCACCAATGTTCAAATCTGATAAACAAGTAATTTCAACATTTAAATCTGTCATAATGTAAATCTACTTATTGAAGACATATTTGAAGAGTTTTAAATTTGCTGAACATACAATTTAAAGCCATGTTATTAGTGATTTTAATTTTTTTTTGGTGTGAAGTTGAAATTTTATTATTAGAAGTGGAAAGATTTATATTGAATGTTTACAATTTTTTTTGTAGCATGTTGAATGCTTATGTTAAATATTTTAAACATTGAGTTCTTGACACTCTTGCTTTAGACTCACTTTAAAAAAAAAACACTTTAAATAATGGTGAGAGAGGTAAAACGGATTGAACTCGTTGGCCGCAAACTCTGAACTTTCTGCTTTAAGTTGGTCTATCTTATTTAACCAATTAAAATACGGAGCGATTACAAAACGAGATGCGTGAATCCGCGGGACCAAATTTAAAACATTTTTTAAAACAAAATTCTTACTTTAGTTTTATTTTTTTCCAATTTTTTATTAACTCTAAATTAAAAGACTAAAATTGACTTATTGATTTCTCCAACTCAATTTAAAAGACTACAATATGAAACATTCTACTTTGGAATATTATTATTATCTTACTAATAATTTTTTACTTATATTTTTTGTTGATAAATTTAAATTGATAGTTACATACGTATATTTTTTTAAAAAATTACATAATATAAATTTACTTATTATAAATTTAATTATTGTTGAAAATTTTATTTTTTATTATTGAAAATGAGTCATTAAGCAAACACTTGACGCACATAATTTATACACATGATAAATGTTTTTCATTAATTATTAATTAATTTTAATTTTTTTTATCTTTTAAATAAAAATGAGAATAATTAAAATATAATAATTATAATTTTATTATAAAAAACATATGTGAGACAAATATTAGTTACTAAAAACGTTAAAATTAATGTTTTATAACATTGTTGACATAAACATAAAACATAACAACAATTATAATATATTAACTATATTATTGTTATTATTTTTTTAGAAATGTTAAAAAATTGGGAGGCCGACCTGCAAGTTTGTCGGTCTGCCACATGGTATGGTGATACTTTCGACTCAACCACTTAAATTAGTTATTCCACTTTTTGGCGGATTAATCATGGGGTAGACTGACTCGTTTTGGCATCTCTAAATGAATGTAGTGCAGAATAACATATGTAATTATCTTTCGACACAAAAAGTTAACTTTATTCACATCTTAAAATAAGAATAGTACAATCAAATTGATAATGTGTTGAAATATTTTTCATTCATATTTTGAGATTAACAAGAAAGACAAAAATACACTAACGATACACACATTTCAGATGTCAATGAACAATTACAAAATTGTATTCCTAGCAATCAAAATAATTTTTTTTTACGTATAGCTAATGGTCAAGAATAATGCAAAATCAATAATCTTTAATCTCATCCATCTACGAAAAAAAAATATTTATTGGTGTTCATTCATATGACTATAGGTTGTCATTGACATAACCAATTCAACCACGTGTTGACACGTCATATATAAGATCGAGATGATGCTGAATTTGATGATAGCCTCCATAAATCTCTTACTCAAAATACAATATGAACTAAACAAGTCTTTCTTGCATATTTTTACACACACGTGAAATATGAACTTCAGACAAACTAAAACGACGAACAAAATAATGTCGCACTCAATTGACATAATCACAAAAAAAACGAGAAGAGAATTTTAAAAGTGTGATAACCACTTGTTTAATAAAATGAGAGAAAAACCAGTTATATAGTGATTTGATTTCGAAAAATGACCTTAAACCACCATCTTCAATGGATGAAGAAGAAAAGAGGACTAAGAAGGACAAAGAATCAATGGCGCTTTGGCCGTAAAAGATGTAATTGAATAAGGGCATAAGTGGAAAAAAAAGTCAAACGACCTCAAATTTGGTTTACTTGAATTATGCTTATACAACACGTATAGAGTAAGAGATGGAATATTATTTATTTGAATTATACTTGATCAATGTTTTGATTGTAATAAAAATAATAGAATAATTATCTCTTAAGTGTCTTTGCTATTGTGCTTAGAAGAAAGAATATATGTTTACTATATTAGAGTAATAATCATATATGTTTACTATATATTTGTTGACCTTCATCATCCACAATCAAAGGATTATTCAAAGACGAATGATTTCATAGATCTTAGAAAAATGATCCAATATTAATCATATGATATTTGAACATTTGGAAAGATTAAAAAGAAGAAAAATACAATGTTTAAATAAGATTGTAAAAAAATCTTGAACACATCAAAAGAAAGATTAAAGGAAAAATCCTCCCTAAGAGTAATTTTGTTATGAATGTAAATCAATCAAGTTGTTAAATACATTTGTATGGATATAAGAATGAATTTTATTATCCTCTCAATAAGAGTAAGAATTCTTAGAAATATTATGTGTCAATTCAAACACATACTTGAATTAATTTACGCAAATCTGATATTGATAACAACTCTTTAACTCATAATAGGTACTTGAAGAGGTATAAGAATACTTGTAATCCTCAATGACAATTTGTTAGAATGTTGAATAGTCTAGAAATGTTTTAGTGGTATAGCATGGAGAGACATAAGAAGAATACTCGAAATCTGAAGATGTGGAGTAAAGAATACTTATTTGTTATTGGATCATAGTAGATTAAGTCATCAATTATAATGAAACACAATCTCCGTAAGGAGATGACTAGATGTAGTAACAGTTTGATGTGAACTAGTATAAAAACTCACACTCTTACAATTGATAGGGACAAAAGGTCCACTAATAAGGACTTTCCAAACCTCCATATCATAAGACATGATATGGACTTCCATGCAATCATTCAAATAGACAGTTTTCTCCTTTGAATATAGAGGCTCTATTATAAGCATTATAAGGTTACGAGTAAAACTATTAGGAGTAATGCTTGAGGTTTTTACATCATTTAAACAAGAACAATAAAAGCTCGTGATGACACTTGTTAGGATCGATGGTTACCCGAATTTAGATGAGAATAGATTCACCCGAATCTAGATGAGGGTGAATAGATTCATTTGAACGCAACGAATAAAATGATTTTTTTTTTTGCAAAACGAAAAAAATTATGCTTATTGGAGCTATTGGTAGAAACTATAAGATTTATTATAAAACACTAGACTTTAATAACAATAGTTCAATATATTAATTCTCTAATTGAAGAGACATCAATTATATAATTAATAAAGATCAATCAACAACTAATACACAGAAATAACACCTTCAATAAGAACAAAATCAAACTTAGTAACAACAAATATTAACAGTGACAACTACAACAATACAATGATTATAATAAAACATCAATAAAAAATTTGCACCATATTAGACTTTTATTTTTCACCTTATGTCTAAAAACAAGATAAAAAATCAATTATCAATACAAATGAAAATCACACAAAGAACAAATTTTTTAACAATGCTCTTGAAAATTATTTTTCAACCAATTTAGTTAGCCATTTTGGGCACACACTAAATTTATCAACAATTAGAATTTTTAACAAGTTATCGATTAAAATATAAATTTTTAAACTTTTAACTCTTAAAAATTTATATTTAAGTTATCTTTTCTAAAAATATCTAATTTAACAAATGTTAAACTTAAAAAAAAAATTTAAATAATACAAATGAATTGTTTAATAGTAAGGACTAATTTGTTGGAGGAAAATATTAAAAAATTATATAATTTAAAAAAAAAAATTAGAGAAGAATAAACAAAAAAACGATGATATATTTATAGAAAAAAATTTATTTAATAATAAAAATAAAATAATGGTACAGTTGTACTTGACTTTCTCTGCTTGCAGACCAATGTCAAAAACCCAATAACGCCGTAAAGAGACACTGACCTTTGTATACATTACTTTTTAGTTTACACAATCAAACTCAAAATCGCAGTCCTGAGACCGAAGCTATGGAGGCGCCACCATTTACTTCCCCTTCTTCTCTTCTCCTCCGTCCTAAAACACCACTCTCCTTCACTACATTCTCTCATTCTGCCAAAGTCAAAAACCCAACCAATTTCTCCATTCGTGCTTCCTCTTCTAAAGATTCTGGTTTGTCCTCTCCTTCTATCTATCAATACCCTTTTCAAATTAAATAGTTTTTTTTCTAGGGTTTTGGTTTTGTTTAATATACCTTCTCATTTTCTCTTATGCTTTTTTTTTAAACTTGTTTTTTTAGTTGTGACTTTACTTGATTATGGTGCTGGCAATGTTCGGAGTGTGAGGAATGCTATCAAATTCCTTGGATTTGAAATCAAAGATGTAAGCTTTTTACTTCATTTCTTAATGGGGTTGCTTTCTATGCTGTTTTTTTTTTTTAATGTGAATCAACTTTGTTATTGGTAGGTGCAAACCCCAGAAGACATTTTGAATGCAAGCCGTTTGATTTTTCCGGGTGTTGGAGCATTTGCACCTGCTATGGAGGTGTTAAGTAAAACTGGGTAATTTTTGTTTTTTTGTTTTTTCCCTCCTCAATACATTTAGTTTTGATCTTTGAGATTTTATACCCTTAATTTTAGGCCTTTTGTTTGTTATTCATTTTAGTATCAATTTTGAAGCAATATCATAATTTTTGCAGAATGGGTGAAGCACTATGTTCATATATTGAAAAGGATCGCCCTTTTTTAGGCATTTGTCTTGGACTTCAATTGCTTTTTGAATCCAGTGAGGAGAATGGACTAAGTCAGTAATAACGTTCTCCTTTGTTATTTTATTTTTTATTTTTTTATATATTTGATAATTCTTTAATTCGTCTCTGAACATTTTAGTATTATGGCATGAATGGTTACCAAGTTGATGTGAAATAAAACAATGCTTTTGATCTACACATAATATATAATATATGCTTCAATAAAAAATATTTATATGAAAATGTAACTACTATTTGCTTTTCATCTCATATTTGAATTTTGAAAGATTTTTCAATTAGGCCAGTTCTAATGAGAGGACAATCGTTTTCCCTGTATTTTATTTATGGTGTGTCATGTAACATAAGATTTTCTTTTAGTTGACCCTTGTAGAGCTAGTGCTTCCATTTATCTCTGATACATTCTTGTTTATGAGACAAGACGAGTAAATTTAAGCTTTAGATGTGTGGAGAAACTTTTGAGTCATAGGGTTTTCTTATGGGAGGGGGGTGCTAACTAGGAGTAAGACAAAACAAAAGTATATGGAATGCAAGTTTTGTGTCCAATAGTGAATATTGGGAAACAAAGTGCTAGCAAAAGCAACAAAAGTTACTCTTATATGAGTACTGAAGTGAATGAGTGGATATATATGGAAAATATAAGGTTATCAACAAATTTATCTTTTGGAGTTGCATCACCAATTGATGAGAAGATGATGGAAACTCGGTTAAGGTGATTTGACCACGTGATATAAAAATCCATAGGGGAAAATCAAATGGAGACTTGTTTAACACGATTTATCTTTTTTAAAGTGAGCAAAATGGATTAAATGGAAGATAGTTTGATTGAAGCAGGTAGAGTAAAACCAAAGCAAACTTTAGGGAAGCAGAAATCAGTGAAAAAGGCCCTGCTTTGATTTTAAAATATTAATTTATTGATAGAGTCCAATAGGGTTGATTAGTCCTTGTAGCTGACTCCATTTATTGGAATATTAATATTTGATGGTTGTTGTTGGAAATTCATTTTTCTTTAAATACATGTTTGGTTTGGCGATATATCTGTACTTGTCATATTTGATATTTCATTAATGTTTAATCTGTGTTATTTCTAATTTTTTTTTTATTAGTACATTTTTGAAATGCTTGCTTAGTATGTGCACCCACATATTTGGTTGGTTATGAACTTGCCTTGACAATATATGTCATCCGTAGATATTTTTGTTTGCTCATGAATTTCAATTTCTTATCTGGGATAACCGGGCAATACGGAATTTATTGAGAGACTACTGAGTGATTTATTGAAATCTATAATCTAAGCAATTTTGGGTATGCTTCTCAAATATACGAAGCGAATGAGGGAGACTGTGTTCTCTAATTTAACAGAAAGCTTGATTTCCTGGGCACTGCAAGAGCAAAGTTACCTTTTTAGTTTTTATTGACACTTTTAAATGAAGTATTGAATGGACAATATGCTTGTGAATCAGTAAAAGGTCTCGGCTTAATACCTGGAACCGTTGGGCGATTTGATTCATCAAATGGTTTTAGAGTACCACATATTGGATGGAATGCTTTACAAGTTGCAAAGGACTCGGAAATTTTGGATGATGTTGGAAACCGCCATGTCTATTTTGTGCACTCTTACCGTGCCATGCCTGTATGTTTCCACTTTTCACGAAAAATCTTCATGTTACTTTGGCTGTCACATTATATTCTTTGTTTTTTAAGATTTTATGAATTGTTGTTAAAGTAATTTTGATTTTTGTTTCATTTCTTAGTCAGATGATAATAAAGAGTGGATATCCTCCACCTGTAAGTACGGTGATGAGTTTATAGCATCTATTAGAAGAGGAAATGTGCATGCAGTTCAGTTCCATCCAGAAAAGAGTGGAGGCAAGTTTTATCTTCCATACCAATATTGCTTTAAGTTTTTTTTTTCTTGTTAAGATATACATAGCCCTAAATCATGGAGGCCACAATATTCATTGAAATTTCTATTCTTCATTAGCTTGTAATTGGACTCTGCTCATGTAAGGAATAAATTTATGTAATCAACATTGCATCATTTGAAATTTAATTCATACACTTGCATATAGTTTTGTATAATCGTTGCTCCCTTTAAATTGAAGGATAATCTGAGATTCCACTTAACTTGGAAAAAAAGTGAAATGAAAATGGGAAAAATAGAAAATCCTAATTCAGTTCAGAATGATTTTTTTTTAATGTTATCCCATAAGATTTTCGTTTCGAATCTGTATTGGCTCTTGGTAGAATGCTGAAATATACTATGCTGCTGTCTTGTTAAATAGGCTGTAGTGTACCAATATTTTAACAAATTGCTATTGTTTTGCGATACTCTATTTAGTACAAAATGTTATCAAATAGTGGCTATAGCACTGTTGCGTAGCGGAAATTTGAACAAACTACTATTTCCCTCGATCAACAATTGGCAACACGACATTGTTGCAAATTCTACGTCCTTTTTTTGGAAGGAATACAAGAGCTTTAAGATATATTTATTTTGATATAGGTCCAAAGAAAAAAAATATTTCTTCTTTTCTTTGCTGGTTTATTCTTTTTCTGATTTCTGAAATGAAATTTTCAGATGTGGGTCTCTCTGTTTTGAGAAGATTCTTGTATCCGAAATCAAAAGTGGAAAAGGTGGCCTTTCATACCTTTCTATGAACATCTTATGTATCACTATTATTATGATCATTTTGACGTATGGTAACTAACCATTTGTGATATTCACTTGAAGACAGAAGCTTGGTGAAGGCAAAGCTTCAAAACTCGCGAAAAGGGTAAGACTGATGGAAACCCCTTTCTAATTTAAATTAGTTTATTATGTGTATGCTCAGCATCGTTGATGTTTTCATTATTTTTATTTGCTAACATAGCGTTATTTATGAAGGTGATTGCTTGTCTCGATGTGAGAGCAAATGATAAGGGAGACCTTGTTGTAACCAAAGGAGACCAGTATGATGTAAGAGAAAATACTAAAGAGAATGAGGTAACAGAGATAATACTCATTTTTAAGTAAAATTAACGATTTTTTTTGTTTTTTGTTTTCTAATATAGTACATGCCAAAATATAAATGCAAACTATTCTTTGGTATGGATAATTAAATAGTTTTCTATCAGTTGTGACATTAAATCTTATTATTGAAGCGGAAATTGTATGTTTATCATCTAATGAATTATACTGTTTTAATTGTCAGGTTAGGAATCTTGGCAAGCCAGTTGAACTTGCTGAACAGTACTATAAAGATGGAGCTGACGAGGTAGGCCATTGACAATTGGATTGTTTTCACTTATATTACTAAGCACGCTCTTTCCAACTAACGTTCATCTTTGGATGCAGGTCAGCTTTCTAAACATCACTGGATTTCGCGACTTCCCTCTAGGTGATTTACCGATGTTGCAGGTTTGTGAAATGTGGCAAAATAGTAGTTTTTTTTAGATAATGCTGATTGCATATTATCCAATATCTGTTGGGGTTGAATCCTAACTAAATGGTTCTCCGTAGGTATTGCGATACACATCAGAAAATGTTTTTGTTCCCTTAACAGTTGGGGGTGGAATAAGAGATTTTACAGATTCAACAGGAAGGTATTATTATTACTAACCTTTATACTATTGGTAATCGTGGTCTTGCCTTTTTGGCTACATTTTTTTTCATTAAAAATTGTCCATTTTTATTATTCTATCGTTGTGTGTTTGCTCAGATCTTTTATACTTGTTTCATTTAAATACCTATGTTCTAGGCACTATTCTAGTTTGGAAGTAGCTGCAGAGTATTTTAGGTCTGGGGCTGATAAGATATCCATTGGAAGTGATGCAGTTTATGCCGCTGAAGAATATATAAGAACTGGAGTATGGAATTCAACGTATTGCTTGTTTCCATTGATATCCTCTAAAATACCTGTTTTTTCTGATGTTGCGATGGCTGTCACATTTTAGGTTAAGACGGGAAAGACCAGCTTAGAGCAGATATCAAGAGTTTATGGGAATCAGGTAAGCTAAGTTGCTAACAGACATCAGTATATATTTACAAGGACAAAATGGGGTTTTCAAAAGGAAATATTTCTTTTGCATATAAATGATAATGAGGTAAAAGCAAAAATTTGTATTTGATGTATGTTTTTTTTTTTTCAGATTCTTCCAGAGGGTAGTAGGACAATCTTTTTTATTTTGTTAATCCTTTATTTTGGAGATATTTAAAAAAACTTCTTTGCTGAAGTGTTTTGTTCAGCTCTGTAGCATTATTCTTCAATACACGGACCATTAGGTTGTGTGTGTGTTTGTGCTGTGTAATACTTGATGTTTGGATTCAATTGTCTATACACCAATTGATTTTCAATTTGCAGGCAGTGGTTGTTAGTATTGATCCCCGTAGGGTTTACGTAAACAACCCAAATGATGTGCAATTCCAGACTATAAGGGTTTCAAGTCCAGGTGAAGTTCTTTCTTTTCTTCCTGACTTTAATTAATGTAATTTTTGTATGTCTCCGATTAAGGTGAGTTTCCACAACTGCTGTGAAATTACTTTTCAACAAATTGAGCTGTATGCAGTATTTAATATCAATGTAAGAATTTTGCGGGGGAAGAGATTGTGCTTAAGGATGCAGCAGGGGAATTAGTTTCTATTTCTAATTTCATTTCAATATCTATTTTTGTAAGCAGTTTGAGATAAAAAAAATGAGAAGATGATATTTCATGTAAATTTAATTAAATATTCAAAATCATTTTATGTCGGTTTCAGGTCCAAATGGAGAAGAATATGCTTGGTATCAGTGTACGGTAAGTTTGTTATCTTTCTTCACAATTTTTTTGAACATGTCCACTAAGCTAGATTTCTTAATCTTGCTTTTCTATCATTTAAACATTGCACCATTAAAAATAGACATTGCTAGAGAGACAATTATTAATTGGTTATTCCTGTTATACAAAACTTGACCAGACACAACGAGGGATAATCAATCTAGCTAAACTCAGAAGCGGTAACTTTCATGTGATATATACTTTCTAGAGAATAAAGACTTAAGGATGATCTGATATGATGTAAAATATATTGAGATTTATCATGATTAAATAATGTTGAAATAGTATAACAATCGAAGATATTAATTGAAAAATCTCTAAATCATTTGACTATTTGCTTCCTGAAATTCTTATCTCAATACTTCTTTTGTCTATTGTAAGGTTAATGGGGGGCGAGAAGGCCGGCCAATTGGTGCTTATGAACTAGCAAAAGCTGTTGAAGAGCTTGGTGCTGGAGAAATACTACTTAACTGCATCGATTGTGATGGTCAATCTCACTCTCTCTCTTTACCTAGATTTTAATGTATTTTTATTCTTTATTAAGAATGTTTTTTTTTGAAAATTATAATTTTAAAAGTTAAATTCAAATTTAACCTGTTTTAAAATGATTGATTTGCTGTCAAATTTTAGTATTTGCATATGCTTAATTGTTTCCAACAACATCGTCATCAAGGAATTTTTTAAAATTTAAATGACTATTTGCCTGGTTTCTTATCTATAATATATTGACCTCTAACTTGATATGGGGGGTGTTAAAAATATGTAAATAGGGTAAGTATGGGAGTTGATTCTTTGTATTTATAATAGTTAGGGTAACTATTAATCCTTATATTTATGACTGTGTGTGCATAATATTCTCTAGTATGTAATTCAAACGCAGATTCCATCAGTTGTCTCTTTTCTCATTTTTCCTTCTCAACATAGTATCTAGAGCCTAATGAGATAACCCTTATTTTTTTTGCAACTCTTCTGGTTTTTGCTCTCCACCCTCTTGTAATCGTTTCTGGCGTGTTCTTCCTCAGTCTTCATCTGATACTGTTGTAGTTTGCTGGCATTGGAAAAGAACTTTCCGCCAATCTACTGTGCCCTAAAGTCTGAGATTCATTGGAGCTTGCTCTCACTCTCATGCGCTGCCGCTTCTTGATTCATGCGCTGCGTGATGGCTCCTCTTTGGTAGCTGTTTGTACCGTACTACTCATCCTTGGCGTCGGCAGGTTTTGGCCCTGTGATTCATCATCTTTTCTATACAACCTTGTTTGGCACTTTTCCTCTCTCTTCTTGATTGATCCATAGCTAGTTTTGACTTCCAACCCTTTCTTGATGCACTTATGAGTTTGTTTTTCTTTTCTCATTCTTTATATAAGTTTTTTTTCTTCTCATTCTTTATTTTATATAAGTTTTCCTCCATTCGTTTTGGAGAAGCTCTTGTTCTCCATGTACGAATTTGTACACTCACCCTCCTTTCTGTAATGAATGCTATTTTTCTATTTTAAAAAGGACGATTTTTGGGGCCATTTTATTATTATATATTTAAAGAAATGCTGCTTTTATTCTTTCTAATATAATATGTTTATCTCAATTGTTATCAATATTTCAGGTCAAGGAAAAGGATTTGATGTAGATTTAATAAAGTTGATCTCAGATGCTGTAAATATCCCTGTGATTGCAAGTAGTGGTGCTGGCGTTCCTGAGCACTTTTCTGAGGTGTTTACTAAAACCAATGCATCCGCTGCACTTGCTGCTGGCATTTTTCACAGGAAGGAGGTATTACTTCTATTTTATTAATTTCTTAATGCCTAGCGGAATGGTTGTTGCCATAGTTCGGGTATATTACAATATTACTCTTCATCCTTCAACATTTGATACTTTTTTTAGTTCAACTGAGTGGAGGGGAAGGATTTTAATTTAGGGAAAGTGTATTTTCTTCACCATTCTAATATTTAACGTCACATCAAATAAATGACATTTATGTCCAAATTTTAAACAAATGTTGTCTCCTCAATTCCCTCTACATTTTTAGGGGAGCTAAAATTGCCCTGGAGGAATTTTGCCCCCTCCCTTCCCTCCAAACTATTGAAGAAAACATCAAAAGTTTAAAATAATGCCAAGCCTTGCTTTCTCTTTGATCCCTTCAACTGAACAGACCCTTAGTGTTCAATCATTCCATTGATATATTCGATCTCAATACTAGTGTGTTTCGACAAGCTTTAAGGGAAAAAACACTATTATGGTATAGCTTTTTTTTCTAGAACATTCTTTGTTTAGTTCCTATAAAAGTATATAAACCTTTTGTTTTTGGTGAGTTTTTACTTACACATACAAAAGCAAGGTTTTTTTTTAAATCTGAGTGAGAGGAGTATATTTTGACTATTAGATCTTAATCATTCAGTAAGATTAAAACAAATTCATATGGCTTTAAAAAATAGTCATGGGATCATTAAATAACTTTAAATCTTGACCATCCATATATATAACCGTTCGATAACTTTCAATATTGACCATCCATATATATAACCGTTCGATAACTTTCAATATTGACCATCCATGTAAAGTCAATATGGCTAAGATTTACTTTTTCTCATTCAGATAGGACATTATTTTGATTGATTTAAAGATGTATTCAGGCAGTGATTTTGAACTCTCACAAACTGCAGGTGCCTATTCAGTCCGTGAAAGGACATTTGTCGAAAGAAGATATAGAAGTCCGAATGTGATCTTTACATTTTAGTTCAAGATGCACTATATAAAAGCAAACTATATAGCCCTTTAAACTCTCAAACTTTTTTTTTTCTTTTCAAAATGTGACATTTCACCTGTATGATCTCTCAATACACGAGGTAGTATATAGGTTTACCATGTTCACTTCTATCTTTGATCATTTGTAGTACCCTTTGGTACAGATTTTGCTGTTTTTCTTAAGTATGTCTGATCTTGGTTCTATAAGATATTATATAACTCAGTAATTTACTGACGTTGCAAACACATGCTAAGTGTATTTATTTTTGAAATTTCTTGTAAATCTTTTAATTTATTGTGAGTTATATTTTACAAAGAAATCAATCTCTTTATGCAAGTGGTTTTTTTTTTATTTTTAAAAAAAAGTGAAGAACGTGCTTTAATTTGTGTTTTAGTATTTTATATTTTATGAATAAGATTACAGGGGGTAATGTTTTATATGGACCACCTTAATGTCATTTATAAAGTCCCTAGAGTTAGATATTGTAAAAGTGAAATAATTCATACTAAGTACTATGTCCGACAATAGTTAAGAAAGGATTTAGCCCAACATGTTCATTAGAATGATTGAGAAAATAGCATTTACATTATAGGTTAGAGTAAGTCAGTTAGGAGGTTAAGAAGTTAGTTAGAAAACAATGTGAAAACTAATTTTTTTCGCTTTATCAAACACTGAAATTTATTTTCTTACGAGATGAATCTTTATATCTTTAATTTTTCGATTTATAGATATGATAAAATATAAGTTTATATTAGTATAAAATCTTGACTCTAAGTAAATGAAAGGAGTCTAAACTATATATCGTTGTTAGAGTGATTAAAAAGGTTTGATCCATAAAAAGTCATTTCTCCCATGTTTGCAAAGAAAATAGTTGGAAACCCTTTTTTTCCACTTTTATCTTGGTGCTGAAATATGGGACGAATATAGATGAGATTATTTGAATTCTTTTTTCTCAATTATTGCGTATTTCTCACCTGTCTTGCTCTCTTCTAGCAATTTATTTTTCTCACTACCCAATCACAAAAGAGATTCATGACATTTGACTAAGTGTTTTTTGTTAACAATTATTTATGAGTTTTATAGTTTATATGTTTTTTTTATAAGTTAATAATTTTATAATATTTTTTATAGGTTAATTTAAGTAGTTTATAAATTTCTTATATTTTTTTTTCCATTTTATCTTTATTATTGTAATTAAAAATCTTTTTTACCCTCTATAACTTAAAATAATAATTTTTAAATAATTTATATAATTTAAAATAATTTAAATAAATAATAATTTAAAATAAACTATCTAAGTAAAAAAAAATATATCTGATTAATAAATAATTTATTTATTATAATTTATAAATAATTTAAATTTAAAATAATTAATATTTTAAAGTAAATAATTTATTTATTTATTTTAATTTTAAATAAATTAATAGGTAAATAAAAAAATATATTAGATTGACAAATTTTAAATTGAATTAAATTTATATACAATATTAGTGTAAATTTTTTTTACACTGTCAATCAATTACGTTCGTTAAATTATTAGAGAAATTTGACTTTTATCAAAATTATATCTAAAATTATCTATATGAATAGTTGTGATGTGTTAATAATGTAAAATTATTATAGTGACAATATATAATAATTAAATTTTTTTAAATTACTACTTTTAAAATATTTTTAATATTGATTAATTAATTTTTTTAATTAAAAATATTATTTTACATTTTAGAATTAATTTAACCTCTAATTATACGAAACACTTAGTTAACTTAGCAACAAAATATAAATTATAAACTATATGTTAAGTTACCAACCAAATATAACATAAGTTTAACAAATAGGACCTATCCTATATTTTCGGTGCTGAGTTAATGAGTCAGTCGTACTCTATTTCATCTATTAATTCTTAACATTTATGATTGTTAGGTAATGATGAAGTACTGTAATAAATTATTTGCATCTATATGGTTTCACATAATTAAATTCTTTCACATTTGCGGCCTGGTCAATCTTGCCATTTGCATCCATATAGTTTCACTTTAATGCTTTCACATTTGCGGCTCAATCAGTCTATAGCCACTTTACCAAAGTCCAAGTTAAGTTTGCAAAGTCCAAATGTGGCTGATAAAAAACAAAATAAAAAAATAATTTTACATGTTGACATAAATTTAATATGATATTTTAGATAATCTAATTGTATCATATTAATTTATACTTTATTCTATTCGAAATAAAATATTAATAAAATAATATTTGAGAAATTAATATATTTGAAATAAATTTTAATTAAATACATCAATTCTTCAACTATCACTTTTATTTATAATTTATTTCTGAAGGAATATTTTATAATAATATATTTAATTATGTTAAAAATTTATAACGACAAATATGCTTAATAATATATTCGAGATGTTAACAGATTTAATGATTTAAAACAAAATAAACAATTTTTAATAAGATTAATTTTTATGCATTAACAATGAATTTTTTTTATATTATCAGTGTTTTACAATTAATTATATGTACGACTTTAATAATATACTAAAAGTAGAATATTTCTTAATGATTTAACCATGTAATTGATTGATGGATTGTATAAATTATTTTTAGATTAATAATATATAATAATTAAATCTATTTTTAATATAATAATTATAAGCCGACTTGACATGCAAGGCC
Organism: Cicer arietinum; assembly: GCF_000331145.2. NCBI lineage: Eukaryota > Viridiplantae > Streptophyta > Magnoliopsida > Fabales > Fabaceae > Cicer > Cicer arietinum. The sequence goes on along the minus strand of NC_021164.2, from coordinate 50,936,151 downwards.
GATTCTAGAACTATTGTTAGAAGTTAGATGGACGGCCAAAAAATCCTAAGTAATACATTTTTAAATTAAGGAATAATAGTAATTTTTTGACATAGAGAATAATAATTATAGCTAAATATATTTTTAGTATTGTTTTTTTACTAATACTTACAAAATCTTCACCTTATAAATTTGGTCTCTCATATACATGTTTAGTCCTTTATAATACATAAATTGATCTTGAGGTCAAACCAATTTCTATTGATAATATTCAAATATATCAAAATAATTTTATATTTCATAGTCAATTTTAACTCTCCCAAAAGAAGAACTAAGTATGCAATAACTTTGGGATTTTTTTAATAAGTATTCTCTAGCCTTTGTGGATAATTGGGAATGGATCTAAGATGAAGTTTTCACACAATCTAAACATTTAAATTGATAATTCTGTCACGTGATTCCTATTACAACTATTAGCACAAACATTGAAGACACTATTATATTTTTGAATTTATTAGAATGTATGTTATATTTTTGGATTATTAATATAGGTGAAACGTTAATTCTATCATATAATTTTGTACTTTCACTTTTACTAACAAAAACATTGATGACAGTATCGTGTCGCTGTGGAGTGTACATTCTTTTTCTTTTTTTAATGCATGCATAGAAAGTCTGAGTTAAAAGTTAGAAGTTGGAGCCATTAATTTAAGATCAACATTGTAACTGTGTGGGAGTTGACTTAATTTGAAAAACTATTTAATAATCGTTAAACTTTAAATAATTTTGGTTATAGAACAAGCTATAAAAATGATAAAAACAACTAAATTTTTTCTTGATAGAATAAAACCACAACTGTTATATAATATAATATAATATATATATATATATATATATATATATATATATATATATATATATTAAACAAACTAATTGTATAATTTATTATGTGTTATTTTAATTAAATAGGATAGACGTGTCTTGAAAGTTGTTTCAAAAGGGAAAAAACAAGATAAATTTGTTGATATCAGATATGTATTACCTACTCCGATAGATATATATATATATATAATGCGTTTGATAATTTTTTTTTTCTTTCTATAATAATCACTTTTAAAAGTTTACATCAATTTATTACAACTTTTATAAAAAATGAAAAATTTGAAAGATAACTTTTTGAGAAATTATTTTCAGTTGCTTGTTAAAAAAATTATTTTCATAACCGATTGACATTTTTACTACAACAAATAAACGTAAATTAATTTCTATTTTTTTTATAAATTTTTTAAAAATAATCTTTAAATTACAAAATACTAAAATCACTTTTGTTTAAAATAAACAGATCCATAATTTCATTCAATATACAACATTTCTTTCATATAAGCTGTTTAATTTTTTTAAAAATATATGATATTGTCTCTTCTAGTCACCTCCACAACTGATAGTTTTTTTTAATATAAACTGTTTTCTTTTAGTAGACTAAATTGTTTTCTCAATCATATTTTATAAATTTATCAACAAATTAAAAAATCGTTGTTTCATAAAAAAATTATTGGTTTGATAAAAAAAAAAAATATTATTGGATTCAAACTTCATTCAACATTTATTTTATTCGACACTTTACAACATTTAAAAAATCACGTTTATTTTAAATTTCGCTTAATATATTGCGTCTTAGCTAGGAACATTGCAATATAGCAACAAAAAGAAGATTGAACTATAAAATAAAGAAGAAAACAATAATATAATAAATATTCAACTTAGGAATTATTTCCATTTGAACGAGAATAATTAAAAAAACACAAAAAGAAGAAAAATATGCTTGAAGCAAATTACAAGTGAAATTCTACGTAAACACATAACGTCACATGTTATTAATACCAAAAGCATGCACAATAGCAAGCATTAATATAATTTCCTTCATGGAAATCCACCACCTCCAACACCACCTCCGGCACCACCACCAAATCCTCCACCAGCTCCGGCACCACCACCAAGTCCACCACCACCACCACCTCCAAATCCTCCTCCACTACCTCCTCCAAGTCCACCACCATTACCGACACCACTTCCGAATCCAGATCCTCCTCCAAACCCTGATCCTCCACCAACACCACCTCCTCCACCAAATCCACCGCCGCCACCACCACCAAAACCACCTCCAGCTCCACCTCCAGTTCCACCTCCAGCTCCACCTCCACCACCAGCACCAAATCCACCTCCCAAACCACTGCCTAATCCTCCTCCACCACCACCACCAAATCCACCACCTCCTCCCGCTCCTCCACCAAACCCTGGCCGATGAAAGAAATTCTTCTCATCGGTTAAACCATTTTCACTCCCAAGCTTCCTTGCATCAATGCTACTACAAACAAATGCACCAACAAGCACAAGAAGAATAAATCTTGAACTTGAAGTCATCTTGTGCTACCTAGATAAAAAATATATTTTTTTTTTTATAAAAAAATAATCCTATGATATTTGGTGTGGAGCAAAAGAAGTGATGGTAGGGTTTATATAGCAATGCAAAGGCAAGGTTTAATAAAAAAAAAATTAATTAAAAACTTTGAAATTACTATAAAAGGATATTAGAACGCTTTAAATTAGTGAGATCTTCTTAACCATGCAAAAACGCGTTGGATACATAAATGTTTACAACTGTTTTGTTTGAAAAAGTGAGAGTATACCTCCCAACTGTTAATGTCTTATAAGGTCCTACACTTTACTTGTCTGGCTTGTCAGATAAAGTATATAATTCACGTTGTTTAGAAGATTTTCCTTTTTTAGGTTTTTCTGCATGGGCTTATCACTGTCCTCATTTAAATTTGGTTGAAGAACAATAGAATTTAATTATACAAACAAATTTGCAAAAGAAAGTTAATGTTAGTTTGTGAGTTTCACTTGCAAATTTATTTAATTAGAGTAAATTGCTTGTAATTTTTTAAAGATAACTTAAGTCTTTAGTTTTTAAAATTTCACATTAATTCAATATAACTTTCTCTTTCTTCTATCGTTTGATATTTTTATATAAGGTTTCTCTAATATAAACCTCTCAAAAAGAGTCTTAAGGGGAACTCTTATCATTTTTAATAAAATTTTAGAATATTAATAATAAATGATAAAGATATATAATATTTTATTAAAACCTATTTAAAATAGGAAGTTCACTTTTGGACTAGATCTATATTCATCAAATATTTACACATATATGAAGTAATAGTACAAGAAGCACGATGATATTTATAAAGAAGCAATTTTGTATTTTTGATGGTTGTAAAAATGGATTTTTTTTATACTTAAATGATATATACTTACACATACAAAATGAGATGACATATTCATCTAGTGAGGTCATGTGAATTGGTGCTTAATTACTTAGGTAGTCTGATTTTTTTTTTGTTTTTGTTTGTGTAAACATAATTGTTGTGAAATATTTTTTTGTAAAATTATCGGCCACACTCATACACCTTGTGTACATCTTGAGAGATAGAAATAGAGAAAATGATAGAAAGTGAAAAATAAAAATAAAATAATGTTTTAAATGAGTGTAGCAAAATCATGGTGTACCAAAATATCATTATTTGTATTATTATTTTTTATCAAGAATTTGATTTCCTTACCCTTTATTTATGATTTATCAGTTGTGTTCTTTAAATATATGATTTTCGACGTCATATTTTGACATTATATATTATGAGTGTAGACATCAATTTTGAATTGAGACAACAAACATCTTAAGAGAGATAAAAACAATTTAAACTCGAAAACTGTCTAAATATATCATGTTTATGTCTAAATTTGTGTTTGAATACTATTTCTTTTTATTAATAGAGAGAGTGTGCCTATCTTGTATTTACACATGTGCATTAATTAGTTAATGTATTTAATCTCAATTTGACTTTGTTTGTTTTTGTGTACGGTTTGTTATTTGTTTTGGATTGGAGTAGTGTGCTCCCATTAATTTAACTTTTAATTATAAACATCTGGTTTGTTAGGGTTATAAATAAGTTTGGATTTTTTAAATTAGTTTAAGTAAACATTGATTTTCATCAAATTGTGATCACTTAATACCATGTAACCCGTTCGTTATTTTTCAACAGCAAGATACCAACAGAATGATATGCCAAACATAGGTTAGGGGCTCACAAACCGACCTGTTTAACTTATAATCTAAAGAGACTAAATATATCAATTTTATAATATTTGAGTTCTATTTAAGAATTATTAATTGTGGTTTTTTATTTATTTGGTTCTTACTTCTTACAACTTACAAATTATAATATAAAATTATCAATAATTATTATTTTTTTTTTAAATGCCAAATTTCTATAATACTGATTTTTTTTAAATCAATTAATTTTTTATTTTACAGATCAGTCTATTTAACTGTAAACCAACATAATACATACTCAAACCAACCTATCACAACTAGTTATTATTAGTGCTGAACTAATTCAGTTTGTTTAAGATACAAATTTATGCGAAGCGGGCTAAATACATATTTATATATAGTAGATTATAATATTAGATATATAGGTGGTCGAGGGCTCTATAATTCACATGGTCGATTTCATAAACGGACACACTTTAAAAGAATTTATTGGTATCACAAGAACTAATTAATTTGTAATGATAATTTTGTTTGTTCATTAATGACATAAACCGGACAACATTTTAAGCTAGACCATCTGTACAGGTGATCCACAAAGATTATTTGAAATTTTAATAATAATAAATAATACTTTTTTAAAGTTATTCTAAGTTAATAATTATTTGCGTCTTCATTTTTGAGATGATGCCATTAATTGATGTTAGTTCGACGTATTAAATATTTAGATAATTTATATTGTTCGACTTAATATTACTTAATTTGTTAATTAACTAACGGCGTGTTCAGATAATTTTTTGTTTTATGGTTTGAAAATTTAAAAAAATCAAAACTAAGTTTAATCTTAGTTGTTGGTTGGTTAATCAGTTGCATTAGTTGATTATTTTATACTAGTTAATTGTTTATCTAATTGGTTATATAAGTCTATGTACCTCTTGATGTAATTCATTCTCTCATCTATCAATATTACTCAATTTACTTTTCTCTATTTATCTCTTATTAATGGATTAAATTCAGAATAGTAAGATTGTGTCACATAGATAATTATTCCTCTATGTTTTTTCTCAAAAATTTTTTTTAGAATATTATCATCAAAGATTTATTGAATTATTTATAGTCTTTTATTTTCTCTTTGAATCTTGAAGTTTTTTATCCAAATTCTAAATTTTCTTTGTTTTTTTTTTTATTGATTTTCATTTCTGAGTCACTTATGTTTATCTTACAATTACGCTTGTAGCCCCAACCTAAAAAAAATTGAAGCATCAGAGGAGACACAACAAAAAATTCATTGATCAAATGCAAATTTTCATGGTTTTCAACAATAAAGACAAATGATAATTGATTAATATTATTGGAAAAATACGAAGTTCAACAGAAAAAAAATATCAAAAGTACACACAAGAATAGGAGAAGAAGCTTCATGAGGTTGGATTCAAGAAGTCCATGAAGATCTTGAAGATCTTTGATACTTTTTCTACAATCCTGCTCTTATTTTCCACCGTTTTTTGAATCTCTTACTGGACATGTCAAATTTTTATTTTTCTTTCTCATCCTTTATGTTTCTTTTGCATTTTACTAGTTGCTTTTACATTTTGATTCTTCAGATTTTTGTTGTTCTTCATGTATTTCTTTTACGTTGTTTTTGTTGGTTTTTATTTTTAAGTTTTTTTGTTGGTTTTTTTATGTATTCACATTGACCTGTTTTTGTTGGTTTTTTCATGTATTCACATTGACCTGTTTTTGTTGGTTTTTCATGTTATCGTTGATTTTTGTTGAATAAAAAAACTGATTTGGGTTGTTAACGTATTCCTCTCAATTAACATGTTTTTAATGTTTTGAATTGTTTAATAAAAAATTTTGATTTTGTCTTGTTAAGTATATGGTTGTCCTGTGTTATAATTTAAATAAAAAAATTGTTTTATCCCGTTATAGGATTTAAGATTTAAGGTTTGAGGTTATTATTATTATTATTAGTAGGGTTTATGATTTGAGGATATTATTTTGATTTTTTAGGGACTAAAAGTATTAATATTTTACAATTTGTATTTTAAAATAGACACTAAAACTGAATAAAAAAATTATTTAGGGACTAAAATATTGATATTTTTTTTATAGGGGTTAAAAATAAAATTTTAAAATTATATAGGAACTAAAAATTTATTTGACCGTTGTTATTATTATTATTATTATTATTATTATTATTATTATTATTATTATTATTATTATTATTATTATTATTATTATTATTATTATTATTATTATTAATTAGTAGTAGTAGGTTGTTGTTATTAGTAGTAGAAATTGAAAAATATCAAAAATCGTTTGAGGAGTTGGCATAAGGAACATTGCAGCAACCTATTTGACAAGATAAAGGTGGCTAAAGAGGAGTTAAATAAGTTAGATATTAAAGCAGAATCATGTGTTCTATCAGATGTGGAGATTGAAGAGCGTAGACAATTGTCAGCTAATATTGGTTCTTGGTCTCGGTGGAATTGTCGTATCCAGTGACATCGGTCACGTGTGCAATGATTGAGAGAAAGAGATGCAAACACAATTTTTTCATGTTATGGTATTCAATAGGAAGCGTCGTAACTCAATTTTCACTATTGAGGTTAGGGGTGTGCGTGTTGAAGGGGTAAAGCCAGTGACAAGTGTAATGTTTAATCATTTTAAATGTCATTTTAAATTCACTAGATCCATGGCTTTGGATAACTTGCAGTTTAATTCTCTCTCAATAATGCAAGCTGAAACACTATTAGTTGAATTTAGCGAAGAGGAAGTCAAACGCGCTGTGTGGGATTGTGAGAGCTACAAAAGCCCAGGTCCAGATGAGGTACATTTTGGATTTGTGAAAGAGTTTTGGGAGAACATAAAATGTGACTTTATGAGATTTTTAGGTGATTTTCATGTGAATGGGAGGTTAATAAAAGGATCAAATTGCTCCTTTATAGTTTTAATTTCCAAAATAGACAATTTGCAAGTCTTATATGATTTTAGACCCATTTCATTAGTGGGAGTATGTATAAATTTTTGTCAAAAGTGTTGGCAAATAGACGGAGTCAGGTGATTGGTTCTGTAATAGCTGAATCTCAATCAGTGTTTGTTTAAGACAAACAAATTTTGGATGGGATCTTAATTGCAAATGAAGTGGTCAATGAGGCAAAAAAGAAGAAAAAAGAGTTAATTTTGTTCAAAGTGGACTTCGAGAAGGCATATGACTCGGTTGAGTGGGATTACCTAGAGCTTGTGATGGCAAAGATGGGTTTTCCAGAGAAATGACGTAAATGAATTTTGGAATGTGTTGGTTCATCGTTAGTTTATGTGCTAGTGAAGTCCTACAAAAGAGTTTGCTATGCAGAGGGGATTGATACAAGGTGACCCTTTATCTCTGTTCTTGTTTCTAATAGTTGTTGATGGTCTGAATGCTCTTTTTAGTGCTTTTGTGGAAGCCAATCAATTCAAAGATTTTAAGGTGGGCTCAAATGAATTTTGTGTCTCTCTTTTACAATGTGGAAATGATACACTGATCATGGGAGAGAAGTGTTAGGATAATATTAGAGCAATCAAGGCTAATTTGTTGTAAGTTTGAGCTTCAATCTGGCCTAAAGGATAATTTTCATAAAAGTATGTTGGCAGGTGTTAATGTTAACTGTTTATGGCTTCAAACTGCGGTATAGATTCTTAATTGTAAGATGAGATGTGTCCCATTCAAATATTTGGGGTTGCTTATTGGCGATAATCTTTGACATAAGGTGTTTTGAAAACATGTTATTGAGAAGATCTGGAATAGGTTGGCTAGATGGAACTTTAGAGCGTTGTCGTTGGGTGGCCATTTAGTACTCCTCAAAGTTGTCTTATATGCATTACCGGTTTATTTTCTTTCCTTTTTCAAAACTCCTTCAGGTATCATTTATCAACTTGATTCTATTTTTAAATCATTTCTTTGGGGTGAGAATGAGGAAGGGAGTAAGGTTCATTGGGTCAATTGAGAGAAGGTGTGTTTGCCTTTAGAGAATGGTGAATTAGGAGTCCGAGATTTGAAAGTTTTTAATAAACCTCTATTGGGTAAATGGCGGTGGAGGTTAAAAACAGAGTCATAAGGCCTTTGGGTTAAGGTGTTGATCAATAAGTATGCAGTGGAAGTTGGGGAATTTAGGGGGAGTACTTCGATGGAGTCTGTATGGTAGAATGATATTTTTGCGGGAAGAGTTGGTATTGAAAAGGAATGGTTTGATAAAAAATTGTTTAAAATTATTGGGAATGAGAGTAATACTTTATTTTGGAAAGATCTATGGTTGGTTGGTGGGGTGTTGCGTGAGATATTTAGTAGGTTATTTCATTTGTCTTTGCAACAAGAGGAAAATGTAGAGGTTATATTAGAGATGTTGCGACGGGAAGGTATTCAAGTGTGGAGATGGTGGAGGCAGTTGTTTGCGTGGGACGAGGAATTAGTGGAACACTATAGGATTTTATTGGCTAACATTCATTTGCAAGTTAATGTATCTAATAAGTGGTCGTGGAACTATACGCAAGGAGGATCATATTCGATAAATGAGGCATATTTTGTACTACAGGAGGAGTTTGTCGCTAGTGTCAACGCACCTCCATTTCAAGACCTAATGTGGCATCCTTTTGTTCAAGTAGAAGTATCATTATTTGTGTGGAGGATGTTTCAAAATAGGTTGCCTACAAAGGAAAATTTGTTTCGTCGATGAATCATTTATGTGAAAGATCAACAATGTGTAGCAGGTGTTGAGACAAACTCCATATTTAAAGTTTTGATGAAAATAAACAAAGGTTAATTAAGAAAGTTGATTATGATTTTAAAATGTTATGTTAATTTAACTTGTGTTTTTGAGTGAATTTAATTAAGAACAGAATCAAGAAAAACAGAAAAGACAACAACAAGAACATTTTGCATAAAAACAGAGAATGATCTCCAGTTTCAAGAATGTTCATCACAACATATTAACCTATCATTCTCCACCTCTTTAACAAAGATTCTGCCTCAAAATTTCATTCAAATAGAATCAGTACATGACAAGGAACAATTAGGATTCATCCCAGCTCAAAAAGGATATCAGATCACTAAAATCAAAGGTCTCGAAACAGTCAAAGTAGAACAGTTTGGAACTCTAAAATCAAATTGTCAAGAAAGTTTGATCAACCTTGATATATGATAAGACATTACAAAGGACATCCAGAAACAGGAACTCCAGATTGATCATCAAATCTCCAGAAAGATCAAAATGACAGATCCAGATTGATAATCAATCTCCGTTTCATGCATAGTTCCAGCAGCAGTTTGTTCTCTTCTGCAATGGCTTATAATCTTTCTCCAAACTTTTCTTGGCTACATTCAAGACTCAAGATCGAAACTGTACCATCCAAGATTAAGTAAGAAACTTCAAAGGCTTTTTAACTAGAAGACAAAACTGATT
>NC_021164.2:50849898-50926595 GCF_000331145.2 Cicer arietinum | reverse complement strand
GCCTATAAATAGAAGGCCAATATCCAGGAATAAACACAAGAAATTCAAGTGCTGTAAAATTCCACAAATCAATCACATACACATACTTGAAGTTCTCAAATTTTGCAAAGAAGAAGCAGTTCTAAAATATCAGGTTGCTTGATCATTACTGAATTCTTTGTAAAGAATCAAATCTCAAACAAGAGTTGAGATATCTCAGATTCTATCAAAAAACAATCCTATTGTAAAAACTCAAACTATAAGAGTTTCTTTATAGTTTGTTTAGATTGTATTGAATCCTATCAAAGTTAGATAGGTGTTGTTGTTACTTTCTGGGTGGAAAGTAATAGAGATTGAAGCAGATCAAAGGTGATCTAGACTAGGTGCTGTAAAATCAAGAAGGTTCTTTGTTTTAAACACTTAGTGGAAAATCTCACAGTGTGAGGACTGGACGTAACCCAAGTTGGGTGAACCTGGATATATCTTTGTGTGGTATTCTCTATTCTATCTCTTTATATGTTAAACTTAATTTATTAACTAAGATAAAACACAAACTGATTTTCTGTTTTAAACTAATCAAGGAACGTTCTATGTTTTTTATAAAAACCAAGAACGTTCTCCGTTTTTTTGTTTTTCATAACCAAGATCAATCTTGAGTTATTTTCTTAAGTTTTTAACAGGAATTTTTAAAAGGTGATTATGATTTTAAAATGTTATGTTAATTTAACTTGTGTTTTTGAGTGAATTTAATTAAGAACAGAATCAAGAAAAACAGAAAAGACAACAACAAGAACATTTTGCATAAAAACAGAGAATGATCTCCAGTTTCAAGAATGTTCATCACAACATATTAACCTATCATTCTCCACCTCTTTAACAAAGATTCTGCCTCAAAATTTCATTCAAATAGAATCAGTACATGACAAGGAACAATTAGGATTCATCCCAGCTCAAAAAGGATATCAGATCACTAAAATCAAAGGTCTCGAAACAGTCAAAGTAGAACAGTTTGGAACTCTAAAATCAAATTGTCAAGAAAGTTTGATCAACCTTGATATATGATAAGACATCCTTCCTTGTAAATCTACATTGTTACTTCAACAGGTTGTGGGGAAGTTGAAATAGTCGATCATATGTTCTTTGTGTGTCATCTTTTTAGATTTGTGTGGTATGGTATTTTGAATTGGTTATGACTATTTGGTGTATTTCATAAGGATGCAATCAACCACGCTAACCAATTTGATGGCTTTTTTTCATGTGGCAGTGTAACGCGTCAAATAATTAATTTAGTTTGGTTTGCGGTGACGTAGGCAATTTGAAAATCAAGAAATGAGGAGACTTTTCTTTCGCATGTTTTGAATGCAAATCTTATAATAGAGCAGACCAAACTTTTAGCATAGAGGTAGATCAAACTGCATGTAAAAGAATTTTGTTATAGGTATAACCAACGGTGCTGTCAACCCTTAGAGTGCATTGATATCGCTTGTGGTTAATTGTTTTACTTTTTGTTTGAGTAGTTTAGTTAGTACTTCTGCTTTGTTTTGGTCATACAGTAAAAACATTGTAAAATTTATTTTGTTCTTGCTCTAAGCACTTCCTGTGCTTAGAACGTTTCTTGAATATATTTATTTTTGGCTTGTTAAAAAAAAAGTTGTTATTTTTCTTATTAAATTATTATTATTATTATTATTATTATTATTATTATTATTATTATTATTATTATAATTGGCGTATTAGTTATTAAATGAGGGATTTACAACAAGAAAATAACAAAGAAAAAGAGAGAGAGATAAAGATAACTATGAAATTTGGACTATGGAAGATACTAATAAATTGTTGCACCTTTTGGTGGATGCTATAAATGACGGATTACGTGATGTCAATGGGTCACTTAGCAAACAAAATGTAGCGGATTAAACTTCCTTCTCTCAATGTCAATATCAAAGTTTCTAAAACTTATAATAGTTACTCAAGCCGAATGAAGTAGTTTAGGAATCAATATAACAAGAAGTCAACACTCATGAGAAATAGCACTGGTTTGGATGAAACTCTACTTTTAAGACTTTCACAAAGTATGGAATGATTATTTGAAGGAGAGTTGGTCATAATTTTTTAAATATAGTAATAGTTACACTTTTAATACATCATCATAATTGCAATATATTAACAATGAATAATTTATTATTTGTTAGTCTCACTCAAATCACATCAAACTTCAAGAAAAAAGTATGGTTAATTATGAGAAATTGAAGATTGTTATTGGAGGTAGAATATCTGGTGGAAATACTTCTATTGCATTAGACTATGATGATGCAAATGCAAGAAAATAGAGTATTTGGGATATAAGACTTTTCATATGATCCTAATATTGATGCATTCATAGCACCAACCCAATACAAACCAATCTACCAGCCCCCATCACCAAACCATCCTAGTCCGATATCACATTCCCCTTTAGTTTCAGAGGTTCCTACAAAAAAACATAATCGTCATAAACAAAGTAGATCTGAGTATGGAAGGAGTTCTAGTGCATGTGCTACAAGCAATCAAGGATTTTTTTTGGAAAATGAACAAATTGATTACGAAAGAAATAGGGGAAGAACAAATGGATGAAGATAAAATGAAGAAGAAATTTATGAAGTGATGTATGTAAATGTGATAGAAATTTAGGCTTTAATGCGAGTGGTAAATAAGTTTTTGAATATGATGAGTGGTGAATATATTGAACGTCAATAACGTCCATTGACTCGACGTCGAATTACTAGCATGGGATATAACTATATACATAAACATTGAATGATGATCCAACAATCTTTCGATAAGTTTATAGAATGTACCCTGATGTATTCCGCAAGTTATGCATAATCATTAGAGAAAAAAACACATTTGGTGGTTACAACATTCATTTGTGTTTGAAGAAATGCTTGCATCATTCCTACAAATTGTTGGCCAAAATGCTCGATATTGTGTGATTTTGTTTCGTCGATGAATCATTTATGTGAAAGATCAACAATGTGTAGCAGGTGTTGAGACAAACTCCATATTTAAAGTTTTGATGAAAATAAACAAAGGTTAATTAAGAAAGTTGATTATGATTTTAAAATGTTATGTTAATTTAACTTGTGTTTTTGAGTGAATTTAATTAAGAACAGAATCAAGAAAAACAGAAAAGACAACAACAAGAACATTTTGCATAAAAACAGAGAATGATCTCCAGTTTCAAGAATGTTCATCACAACATATTAACCTATCATTCTCCACCTCTTTAACAAAGATTCTGCCTCAAAATTTCATTCAAATAGAATCAGTACATGACAAGGAACAATTAGGATTCATCCCAGCTCAAAAAGGATATCAGATCACTAAAATCAAAGGTCTCGAAACAGTCAAAGTAGAACAGTTTGGAACTCTAAAATCAAATTGTCAAGAAAGTTTGATCAACCTTGATATATGATAAGACATTACAAAGGACATCCAGAAACAGGAACTCCAGATTGATCATCAAATCTCCAGAAAGATCAAAATGACAGATCCAGATTGATAATCAATCTCCGTTTCATGCATAGTTCCAGCAGCAGTTTGTTCTCTTCTGCAATGGCTTATAATCTTTCTCCAAACTTTTCTTGGCTACATTCAAGACTCAAGATCGAAACTGTACCATCCAAGATTAAGTAAGAAACTTCAAAGGCTTTTTAACTAGAAGACAAAACTGATTTAATAGCTGTAACAGAATAGTCAAAGCAGTTTTAAATCAATTCAAGGCTGGATTATTTTTATTTTGAAATATTGGTTTCAGTCAAAAATACAGAGCACTACCAACAACTCTTTTTGACCTTCATTAAATGCGTCTAAAGTCTATAAATAGAAGGTCAATATGCAAGAATAGAACAAGAAATTCAAGTGCTGTAAAATCCCACAAATCAATCACATACATACTTGAAGTTCTCAAATTTCGCAAAGAAGAAGCAGTTCTAAAGTCTCATATCATGTTGCTTGATTATTACTGAATTCTTTGTAAAGAATCAAATCTCAAACAAGAGTTGAGATATTTCAAATTCTGTCAAAAAACAATCTTATTGTAAAAACTCAAACTATAAGAGTTTCTTTATAGTTTGTTTAGATTGTATTGAATCCTATCAAAGTTAGATAGGTGTTGTTGTTACTTTCTGGGTGGAAAGTAATAGAGATTGAAGCAGATCAAAGGTGATCTAGACTAGGTGCTGTAAAATCAAGAAGGTTCTTTGTTTTAAACACTTAGTGGAAAATCTCACAGTGTGAGGACTGGACGTAACCCAAGTTGGGTGAACCTGGATATATCTTTGTGTGGTATTCTCTATTCTATCTCTTTATATGTTAAACTTAATTTATTAACTAAGATAAAACACAAACTGATTTTCTGTTTTAAACTAATCAAGGAACGTTCTATGTTTTTTATAAAAACCAAGAACGTTCTCCGTTTTTTTGTTTTTCATAACCAAGATCAATCTTGAGTTATTTTCTTAAGTTTTTAACAGGAATTTTTAAAAGGTACATTTATAATTCAAACCCCCCTTCCTTGTAAATCTACATTGTTACTTCAACAGGTTGTGGGGAAGTTGAAATAGTCGATCATATGTTCTTTGTGTGTCATCTTTTTAGATTTGTGTGGTATGGTATTTTGAATTGGTTATGACTATTTGGTGTATTTCATAAGGATGCAATCAACCACGCTAACCAATTTGATGGCTTTTTTTCATGTGGCAGTGTAACGCGTCAAATAATTAATTTAGTTTGGTTTGCGGTGACGTAGGCAATTTGAAAATCAAGAAATGAGGAGACTTTTCTTTCGCATGTTTTGAATGCAAATCTTATAATAGAGCAGACCAAACTTTTAGCATAGAGGTAGATCAAACTGCATGTAAAAGAATTTTGTTATAGGTATAACCAACGGTGCTGTCAACCCTTAGAGTGCATTGATATCGCTTGTGGTTAATTGTTTTACTTTTTGTTTGAGTAGTTTAGTTAGTACTTCTGCTTTGTTTTGGTCATACAGTAAAAACATTGTAAAATTTATTTTGTTCTTGCTCTAAGCACTTCCTGTGCTTAGAACGTTTCTTGAATATATTTATTTTTGGCTTGTTAAAAAAAAAGTTGTTATTTTTCTTATTAAATTATTATTATTATTATTATTATTATTATTATTATTATTATTATTATTATTATAATTGGCGTATTAGTTATTAAATGAGGGATTTACAACAAGAAAATAACAAAGAAAAAGAGAGAGAGATAAAGATAACTATGAAATTTGGACTATGGAAGATACTAATAAATTGTTGCACCTTTTGGTGGATGCTATAAATGACGGATTACGTGATGTCAATGGGTCACTTAGCAAACAAAATGTAGCGGATTAAACTTCCTTCTCTCAATGTCAATATCAAAGTTTCTAAAACTTATAATAGTTACTCAAGCCGAATGAAGTAGTTTAGGAATCAATATAACAAGAAGTCAACACTCATGAGAAATAGCACTGGTTTGGATGAAACTCTACTTTTAAGACTTTCACAAAGTATGGAATGATTATTTGAAGGAGAGTTGGTCATAATTTTTTAAATATAGTAATAGTTACACTTTTAATACATCATCATAATTGCAATATATTAACAATGAATAATTTATTATTTGTTAGTCTCACTCAAATCACATCAAACTTCAAGAAAAAAGTATGGTTAATTATGAGAAATTGAAGATTGTTATTGGAGGTAGAATATCTGGTGGAAATACTTCTATTGCATTAGACTATGATGATGCAAATGCAAGAAAATAGAGTATTTGGGATATAAGACTTTTCATATGATCCTAATATTGATGCATTCATAGCACCAACCCAATACAAACCAATCTACCAGCCCCCATCACCAAACCATCCTAGTCCGATATCACATTCCCCTTTAGTTTCAGAGGTTCCTACAAAAAAACATAATCGTCATAAACAAAGTAGATCTGAGTATGGAAGGAGTTCTAGTGCATGTGCTACAAGCAATCAAGGATTTTTTTTGGAAAATGAACAAATTGATTACGAAAGAAATAGGGGAAGAACAAATGGATGAAGATAAAATGAAGAAGAAATTTATGAAGTGATGTATGTAAATGTGATAGAAATTTAGGCTTTAATGCGAGTGGTAAATAAGTTTTTGAATATGATGAGTGGTGAATATATTGAACGTCAATAACGTCCATTGACTCGACGTCGAATTACTAGCATGGGATATAACTATATACATAAACATTGAATGATGATCCAACAATCTTTCGATAAGTTTATAGAATGTACCCTGATGTATTCCGCAAGTTATGCATAATCATTAGAGAAAAAAACACATTTGGTGGTTACAACATTCATTTGTGTTTGAAGAAATGCTTGCATCATTCCTACAAATTGTTGGCCAAAATGCTCGATATTGTGTGATTCGTAATACATTTGACCGATCACCATTTGTTGCAAGTGAAATGGACTTAAAGTGGCCCAAAGTAATTAAGTAATTTTTAAATAATAATTGTTGTTTTTAAATTTTATATGATTTTTTTAAAATTATATTCTAATTTTATATGTATATTATTTGTAAATAGGTAACTAATTTTTGGTGGATTCTGGACTTCCTAATAAGCTTAAAATTTTAATTTTAGTTTGAGGTGTGAGATATAGTCTACAAAAGTTTGCAGGTCATGGTAATGATCCACAAAATGAAAAAGAATTACTCAATCTACGACGTGGATCTTTTTATTATTATTATTATTATTATTATTATAATTGGCGTATTAGTTATTAAATGAGGGATTTACAACAAGAAAATAACAAAGAAAAAGAGAGAGAGATAAAGATAACTATGAAATTTGGACTATGGAAGATACTAATAAATTGTTGCACCTTTTGGTGGATGCTATAAATGACGGATTACGTGATGTCAATGGGTCACTTAGCAAACAAAATGTAGCGGATTAAACTTCCTTCTCTCAATGTCAATATCAAAGTTTCTAAAACTTATAATAGTTACTCAAGCCGAATGAAGTAGTTTAGGAATCAATATAACAAGAAGTCAACACTCATGAGAAATAGCACTGGTTTGGATGAAACTCTACTTTTAAGACTTTCACAAAGTATGGAATGATTATTTGAAGGAGAGTTGGTCATAATTTTTTAAATATAGTAATAGTTACACTTTTAATACATCATCATAATTGCAATATATTAACAATGAATAATTTATTATTTGTTAGTCTCACTCAAATCACATCAAACTTCAAGAAAAAAGTATGGTTAATTATGAGAAATTGAAGATTGTTATTGGAGGTAGAATATCTGGTGGAAATACTTCTATTGCATTAGACTATGATGATGCAAATGCAAGAAAATAGAGTATTTGGGATATAAGACTTTTCATATGATCCTAATATTGATGCATTCATAGCACCAACCCAATACAAACCAATCTACCAGCCCCCATCACCAAACCATCCTAGTCCGATATCACATTCCCCTTTAGTTTCAGAGGTTCCTACAAAAAAACATAATCGTCATAAACAAAGTAGATCTGAGTATGGAAGGAGTTCTAGTGCATGTGCTACAAGCAATCAAGGATTTTTTTTGGAAAATGAACAAATTGATTACGAAAGAAATAGGGGAAGAACAAATGGATGAAGATAAAATGAAGAAGAAATTTATGAAGTGATGTATGTAAATGTGATAGAAATTTAGGCTTTAATGCGAGTGGTAAATAAGTTTTTGAATATGATGAGTGGTGAATATATTGAACGTCAATAACGTCCATTGACTCGACGTCGAATTACTAGCATGGGATATAACTATATACATAAACATTGAATGATGATCCAACAATCTTTCGATAAGTTTATAGAATGTACCCTGATGTATTCCGCAAGTTATGCATAATCATTAGAGAAAAAAACACATTTGGTGGTTACAACATTCATTTGTGTTTGAAGAAATGCTTGCATCATTCCTACAAATTGTTGGCCAAAATGCTCGATATTGTGTGATTCGTAATACATTTGACCGATCACCATTTGTTGCAAGTGAAATGGACTTAAAGTGGCCCAAAGTAATTAAGTAATTTTTAAATAATAATTGTTGTTTTTAAATTTTATATGATTTTTTTAAAATTATATTCTAATTTTATATGTATATTATTTGTAAATAGGTAACTAATTTTTGGTGGATTCTGGACTTCCTAATAAGCTTAAAATTTTAATTTTAGTTTGAGGTGTGAGATATAGTCTACAAAAGTTTGCAGGTCATGGTAATGATCCACAAAATGAAAAAGAATTACTCAATCTACGACGTGGATCTTTAAGAAATATTATCGAGAGAATATTTAGTATATTTAAATTGTTGTTCACAATCTTTTAAGTCAACGCCTCCATTTTTATTTAAGACACATACATAATTTATATTGGCATGTGCAACACTTCATAACTTTATTTACAAAGAATGTCGTTCAAATGAATTTTCAATTGAGTTTGTAGATGTAATTTCATCTCTTACAAAAATCATAATTATGAATTTAATGTTCAACTCCAAAAGCAAGAATACAAATATGCTAACTTATGTAGGAATACTATAGCTCCAGATAATGTAGCTAAATGCTACTTATGAAGATATTAAACTAAACTATTTCGTTGGTCAAAGATTTTAAAAACTTTATCACTTTGATTTTTATTTATTCAAACTTTATAATATATTTATTATACTTTTTCATTTAATATTATAAATTTATAAAATATTTAAAAATCATGTGTTACAAATCTAGTAAAGAGTCTTTTAAAATTTTGATCGTAAATAATTTTTAAAATCTTATAATGAATCTTTTAAAATCTATGTATTCCTACAAAATATTTTAAAAATGTTAAGATTTTTTTCTCTCAAAATAGTATTTTAAAATCTCAGTCCAATACACCTTTAACAAGGTGACGTGAGTTATTGCGGGTGATTTTAGGGGTTTCTCCTTCTAAATTTAATTTCTTTGTAATTTCTCATTTTTTTGGGTTTCCCCATATTTTCTACCCAAAAAAGGTTTTGTCTATATGATTAACTTTAGTAGAAAAATGCTAATTTTTACAGTGATAAATATTTGTAGCATAATGAAATGTAGATGAAGTATTTCATTTTAAACTGCATTCATTAATTAATAAATCAAGGTTTTCCAATTTTACACAAAGTCATGAAATAATTATTATTCAAAAAGCTTACTTCAAGTACATCTTTTATTTATTTCTTGATTCCAATAATACAATAGAGTTCATGATACATAACAACAACATAGAATCATGTTAATTACTTTAAAACAAGCTCCACTTTGAGTATATCCTTTTGCTGCACAATCTGCTAGACAATTTGAAGTGCAATCTGATACACAACAATATGGTGGAGGTCCTGGACCACCAATGAAACATGTTTTTTTGTCAGTCTCTAATGTTGGAGTCTCCAAACTATTATTGATTCCTGAGCCAATACAAAATTAAAATTTTTATGAACATGTAAATATTCAATTTATGTAAGTATATTGTTTATAAAAAATTAATGAAACTCATGATATAATTAATTTTTCCACCTACCTGAAACCAAGACCAAAGAAATGCATAAAACACTCAAAATTAGAAAAGAATGACAAATCTGAAAAGTCATTTTGTTGGAAATCACCTAATATTTTCTTTCTTGTAAGAAGTAAGGCTAACATCAAATTTTCATTATATTTATAGACTTTGAAAAGTGTGATGTGATTAAATGTCAATATTTGTATTCTATAAAATATTATTAACATTCATTTTCATTAATAAAATTAATATAAATGTGGACTATATATTAATTGTTTGGAGCGGATTTTTTTAAAGGTTTAATTAAGAAATATTGATATCAGATCAAATTATTAAGTAACAATGTCTTTAAATTTTAAGAATTGCTGTAATAGATATTTATATTATAATTTTATCATTGATATAAAGGATGTAATTTTATCATTGGTGTAAAGGATGTGTTTGTAAAGTTATTTTATTTTAATATTTCTTATATTTATCGTGAAGTCAATCAAATAATAAATATTTTTATTAAATTTAATCTCTTTCAATACAGAACTGTATTTTCTATATTATCCTTGATTTTTTTTCTCTCACAGTGTTGACCTATAGGAGTTTAATATCATTTCTATTAGGTGCTTTTAGCTTTGTTTTTTTTTTTTGTTTTTTTTTTTTATGATTTGATCTTGAGCTCGACTCTTCTATTTTTTTATAAAAAAATCGATACAAGTCAAGCAACAGTTAGACTGATTATAATATTATATTATCAATATTGAAAGCATTTGTGGTAACAAAATGAATTTGAAAGCATCCTGGTAGGAATGCATCTCATAATAATTTAACATTTAATGCCAATGAGAATTGAGTCAAAGTTAATTTAAAATATAAACTATATTAATTTCTGTTAAATATAAACTTTATATCGAGTGTTAAAACTTATAAAAACATTAAAATTTAAAAGTATAGTTTAATACATAAAACAAATATAGATATATTTTATTTTAATTTTTATATAAGTATATTGAATGCAAATGTCTGAAACTTTATATTTACATATAAATATAGTTTAAAAATGTTCATCAATAAATGGAAGTATAATTAAATTAATAAATTTATAAATTTACAACAAATAAATATACTTAAAAAAATTTATATGGTTGTAGTTCAAATGTGTGATTAGTAAATATATGGGTGTGTCTAATTCAATCTCTAAAAAAAATAATATAAAGATAAGAGTTTGATATCCTAATTTTAAGTGATAAAGTTTAAATTCCATAAAAGACGGTGATAAATGGCCATTATAGTCAAATATATTTATTAGTCTAACAGTTGTGAATTGTGATTGATTAACATTGTAAAAATTTTTTATATATATAAATTAAATTTCCAGTTAATAATAATTTCTTCTTCTTCAATATTTTTTTTAAATTACACTTGTTGATCAATGGATCTTATGTTTCTTTTAGTGGTCAGTGGATATTAAGTTACAATATCAAAATAAATATTTTTTATTTATGGATTTAATTTAATCAATTTTAATTATTGAAAAATTTCTGTTATACATTCTATTAAATATAAAACTTCACTAATGATTGTATCATTGACTACAATTTGAGTAAAATACTAATATAATTATCGATTGCCCTATATATTAATAAAAATGCATTTTTTTTTTTGTAACAAAATACCTAACAAATTTAAAATATAATGTAAAATTAGTTAGTCAATATTAACACTACTATTATAAAAATTATCATAAAAATAATTAAATTATAATGTATTATACATTATGAAATTGTACTACAATGAATTTTAAATAATAAGCTCTACCATCTCATATATGGAAATTTCTGACAAACAAATTTCGTCTGAAATTATATTAAACTTTCGTACAAACTAGGGATAGATTAAAACTTTTATAATGATTATATTAATTATTTACTACAATTTGAGAAAAATATTAAGAATATAATTCAATTGCCCTAAATATTAATCAAAATTCATATAAAATTTAAAATATAACGATATTTATTAAAGTTAGCTAGTCAATACTAACTGCTATTTACATTTTAAAAATTATCATAAAAATAATTAAATGATAATGTATTATATATTTTGAAAGTACTACAAATGAATTTTATAGAATAAGCACTACCAGAAAATTGACAATCCCAAATGAAAATTTACGATAGAACAAATTTCATCTAAAATTATATTAAACTTTTGTACAAGTTAAGGATAGAGTGCCGATAAAATTAAAATATTATGTCCAAATTAATCTCTATTAATTTGAGAGTGGTTTCAAACAAAACATATAATGTTATTCAATGAACTATTTTACCAATCAACTTACTTCATATAATAAGGGTAGTCTTTTAGACGGATAATTTTTTACCTCATGGTTGATTTTTTTTTTTTTTTGCCTAATTAACTTGAGTTCAAACATAGTGTTTCATTCTTAAATTCTCTAATGATGATAGAATTGAGAACCTTAAGTTAGACCTATACCTTTGATCACAAATTTCTAATTCAAAATGATTTTCAAGTTGCATGCAGCTAGTGTTTAGGCTATTTATATTTTTGTTTATCAGAAACAATGACACACTTAAAATTCATTTATCAACTTTAAAACAATGAATAATAATAATCTAAACAAAACCGAATAATATTGAAAAGACTTCTTTTTTTTTTCAAAGATGACGTATTCACATTGAAATTTGAAAAGCATGTGACGTTTGTTGTTTGATAGTATCTATTTTGGTATTAAAAATATTCTTTTTTTATCAAGAATAAGACAATATTATGTTATTTTCCTATACTTGTAATGTTTTTAAGAACAAGAATTGGGATATTAACAAGTATAGATATGTCTAAATAAGGAGTTTTCTATTTGTCATCTTCATTTATACCTCTCATTTCCCAACACAATTAAAAATAGTATTTTACTTTTTTTATTTTATATAAAAATCTGAAAGAAAAAAGAAATTCTCTCACTTTTTATTCATACTTTCGAAACTTTGGTAAAATCTCAGCATTTTCAAAATTTTCAAAATATCTGAAATAAACAAGTTTTTTTTTAACTTCTTTTTTAATTTGAATTCCAATTTTTCAAAAAAATTGAAAACTTTTGAACAATATGAAACTTTCGAAATAATTTTTTTCCATACATTTCGAAAGTTTCGATCAAATTGAAACTTCTGAAATAGAAATTTCAGACTTTTAAAAAGTTTCAATCAATTCAAAGTTTCAAAACTCACTATTTAATATTTCTTTCAAATTAAATGAAACTTTTGAAAACCTAATTTTTAAACCTTTGAAATTTTTTAAACTTACATTTTTAAAACAATAAAAAAATTTAAAAATTTCTAATTTTTTAATTATTAATACGATAATTAATATGTCAATTTAATTTACGGTGCCTAGAACTAGATTCGCGAACGGATAAATTTTTGTACTATGGTCGGCAACATAGGTTATAGATGCGATAGAGTACGTTCCACCCACTATATCATATAGACAAATGAATGAGGCTAATTGTAACATTATAAGTTAATTGTCTAAAAAATAATTTGAGCATTAGCATAATTCGACAAAATAGATGGTTAATACAAATTCCGACACAAAGTCATGAAAATGTATTAATATACATACTAATCCTTCAAAAGAAAATGCAAAAAGAAAGGATGGATGGACTCACGCGCATACACACGCACACGCATGCACACACATATCTACACACATGCACGCCCACACGCACGCACACGCACACACAAACACACACACCATCTATCAATTACAACATCATCTATTAATAAATATCAAAGACTACCACACATTCAACCTTACATAATCTTGTGATAACATACATTATTAAGTCAATTATATCATTATCATACTAATCATATAATATAAAATGAAAATCAAGGAAACATGATTAAAATAGATTTTTTCTAAAACAACTCAAAATTTATGTTACAACAACACAAAATTGAGTTTAACTACAAAGTCAACTGACAGAAACTTATAAGTATCGTAATTGAGTAAACGAGCACTTTTTGGAAAGCTTATGATGTCTAGTTTATAGATAAAATTTTATTTTTTCCAAATTAAGCCTCCAATTTTTGCAATGTATCAAAACAATACACAATGTCATAAAAATAGGACAGTAACTTTCATCTAACTTGTAACTAATTTTTAAACATTAATATTCAATAAATTATCATTAAGTTTGTACTCAAATTCAAGGTAATTGAGTGTAGTTTCTAGAAAACTAATAATCATTCAAACTAAGGTCTATAGAAAAGTTTATGACAAAAACATCACACATATGTCCTTCGAATTTTAAAGGAGTAATGGAATTTGGTTTAGTAACGAGAACTAGGTCTATAGATAGTCATATCTTTTTCTCTAGAGGTATGGATAATACATCTTCTGGGAAGACATCTAAAAATTCATTCACAACTGAAATTGTAGCGACATCAGGTTTAGGTTCTGAATCTGAAGATGATATTAGTTGAAAACCTTGACCCCCACTACATAGACATTGCAAGAGGTGAGACACACTGGGAAGTAGAATGAAATCAATTTCATTTTTACTCAAAATAGCAGGAAGAAAATACAAAAAAATTTCTTCACAATCTACAAGTACACGATTAGCTGAAAGTCAATCCATTCCTAAGATGGCGTCCATTCCTTTAAAAGGTAGAGAAAACAAATCAACTGGGTAGACTCCATCAGATACAACAAGATAACAACTTTTACAAACATAAGAGGTTTCAAAACTACTCTCAATCGTCGTGGAGACAACCTTGGGAGGTGTAAGCTCAATTAATTTGAGACCTAAGCATAAAAAATAAAAATAAAAAACTAAGTTGAAATAAAGGAATGAGAAACACATGTGTAAAACAATACTTTTAAAGGTTCATTATTTAGAAAACACCCAATAGCAACCAAGTCATCATTTTCCCTTAGCCTTCTTAGCATCAAGACAATAGACTCTTCTAGTGGGTGGACCGTTTGAGTTGGCTACCTGTTTCATTTTCCTTTGTGAACAATCTTGACCCACGTGCTATGATATCTTACACCAAAAGCAAATGTTCTTACCATATAAACATTCTCTTGGGTGTGATCTTCCACACTTAAGACATTCTCTTAAACCCATCGCTCGAGGTACGACCGAGTTTTGGGGTTACTTCCCTTTATTGGGGGGCATCTTAACCTTTAACTATTTATTACTCCTTGGCGCATCCCTCATTTCTTGCCACTTAAGTTGTTTGTTCTCCTTCAAACCTTGTAAACTTTCTTCTACAATGTAGCTTTTATGAATCAATGTGACATAAAAAGTTATCTCTAATTGGGCCAAATTGCTCTTAATTTCTGGATTCAAACCCCACTCCAATTGGTTTATCTTTCATCGATCATTTGGAGCGTACTCTATTTGGGCACAAAACCTTGCCAGTTCCTCGAACTTTGCCAGATAATCAGCAACCGATATGTCTTCTTGTTGAAGGGGTGTAAATTCAAACTCCTTTTGTTTTCTTATACTCATGGGAACATATTTATCCAGAAATACAGTACAAAAATTGTCTCAATTCATCGGTGTACTCGCACTTATCATATATGCCTTTGCACCCTTCCACCAGTTCTCAACTTCTCCTTGTAGCATATGAGTAGCAAAATCTACTTTATCTTCTTCAGTACATCGCACCACAAGAAAAAATTTAGGGGTTTCAACTTGTGAAAGTCATAAAATAATTTGTTTGCGGCCACTGGTGGAGGTGGTGGTTAAGTAGGTCCGACGACTTGCATAAGATGATTCGTCATGTTGGTTGTAACAGTTTGTTGTTGTTGCATCATTTGTTCCCAATGTTCATCATTAGTTCGCCCTCTATGAGGCCTACTAGATGGTCTTGGATTTGGTTCCATATAGTTTTGCATATCAAACACAAAATATTAAGTTGGTCAGACTTTATATTCAATAAATTGATAATTGGAAAATATGTAGTCTCAAAAAAAAAAAAAAAAAACTAATCCTAACTACCCACAGTATGGTTGGTTCGACTTAGCTCTAATACAAAAAATATAACATTATAAGTTAATTGTCTAGAATATAACTTAAGCGTTAGCATAATTCGACAAAAGAGATGATTAATACAAATCCCGACACAAAATCATGAAAAGGTATTAATATACATATTAATCCTTCAAAAGCAAAAGCAAAAAAGAAAGAATGGCATACATAACACATCCATGGTTCAAAATAATTTCCTATAAATTTTAACCAACTATAGCATAAACTGTTATGCTTCGTTCCTCCAGCTCTTGATCTAAGTCTTTTTCCTTATAAAACATTTAAATAACGTGGAATGAGATTATATCTCAGTAGGTTCCAAGAGATGAAACCAAATCAATTAACATTATAATTCAACGATATATTTATCATATGAGTTTCTCTTCTTTTATAGTTACTCTCGAGTTACCTCTTTTATGTATAACTTTGACTCTTTCTAAATACTTAAGCCATTAGACGTGAGTAATCTAATGAATTAAACTCTACCTAACAAGCATGTCATAAATACTACATTAGTTTTATCAATGTCATCTTCTTGTTAGTAACTTCATTTTGGTAAGATTAGTGACATAATTACGTTCGTAAACGGTGCCCCACTTACCCTCGCTTCAATCGTATATAAGCAGATAATTCATCTAGCTAGAATGAATCATATACTTCTCACCTTATTCAAATATCTAGTAAATATATATGAAATTTTATTTTTTTTATCAAATTATGCCTCCAATTCTTGAAATTTATCAAAATAATACACAATATCATAAAAACAGGACAATAACTCTAGTCTAACTTGTAACTCATTTTTAAGCATCAATATTCAATCAAATATCAAAAAGTTTGTAATCAAATTAAAGGTAATTGAGTCTAGTTTCCCGAAAACCAACAATCGTTCAACACTAAGATCTAGTGAAAACGTTATAACTAAAACATCACACATATGTCCTGCGAATTTTAAGTTAACAATACTCATTCAATCACACTAATTTTCTAATAAATTTTTGCAAACACTAATGGTACAGATTATGAATAAGTCAAGCAATCAATACATCAAAACAACATCAAAATGTCAATTCATTCAACCTAATTTGTCACAATAGTAAAATTTAAGGTGTTTAATTTCAAACACATCCAAAGAGCATATTTTCATGTCATGAAGGAAACTCAATTCTGCAATAATTTATTCTCAATTTCAGTCATAGAAATTCACATTTTCGCCCTTACCTGCCATCTACTTATACATTTTTTTCTTTTTTCCTGGATTAATATTGAACTTAATAAAATGAGAAAAAAAAATTTTCAACTTCTTCTGAATTGAGAGTACATATTTCTTACTTACCCCTAAAATATATTTCGAATATTTATATGTGTCTGTTATTGTTTGTACTTTTCTTCTATAAATTAAATTGATAAAATTGAATATATATTATCGATATAACTACTATATCAATAATCATTTGACAATTGAGACATAAAACTTCATATTGATTTTTAAAAAATTCACTTAAATTAAATAAATTTGCGTAGCGCGCGGATTAGCATCTAGTTATTTAATGTTTAAGAGGGATGTTACGCTAACCGTCAGCATCGTCGTAGACGTGGTTTTAGGTCTCATGACCTTGGCGAGGAAGTTCAAGAGTTTGAACAGATGGATTATGAGGATGTTGAGGAACAGAACGTGGAAGAGTATGTTCAACAGTTCGGATTCACTGGATTATAATATGTATTATATATAGTACATTTTTGTAATAAAATTTAGTACATTATTTCATTGTTATGTTTTTTAATTACCCATAGGATTATGATCCATCGAATGTGATCACACATGGCTTGAAATCGAAGAAGTTTGCTAAAAAGTACGTGTATCAGATATTGTAGAACATTGGACTTAAGAATCTGGATTGGTACATCTATCTTTAGCTTATTTGACGATGGTCGACGATGGTCTCATATATGCCTTTGTAGAAATGTGGCATAGAGAGACCAGCTTGTTTCATATGTCATTTGGAGAGATGACAATCACACTGGACGATGTCACGACTCTTCTTCACATTCTTCCTCATAGTAAGTTCTTCAATGCACCAATTAAAATGAACACTAATAATGATGTGATTGTTACACATGAGCAACCTTGGTGGAAGCAATTGTTGAGATAAATTTTAACAAATATGCATAATATAGACTGCAGTGGTTGCGTGATTTATATAAACGTCTCATTCAAACTAACACGTTTGAGTATGCTGGAAGAACACACCTCTTGCACTTAGTTGGCAACACTATTTTCGCTGAGTCGCACTCGTGTGTAGACGAAATATACTAATTTGTTCAGTGATTTACAACGTTGTCGGGATTGTGCATAAGGTACCACTGCAATGATTGTGCTATATGACAACTAGAGAGATAGAGTTGTTCATGACACTAGGCAGTTGGGATGAAATATGGTCATATTATAGGTATATAACTCACTTGATATCTGTAGTGTAACTTTGGGTTTTGAAACTTTTGAAATAACTTATTTTGAAAATTTGAAAGTTCTGAAAATAAGCATTTTGAATTTTTTGTTAAAATGAAATTTTTCGAAAATTTCAAATTAAATTTCAAAAATAAACTCACTTTGTATTTTGAAAGTTTGATAATCAACTAACGTTTTAAAAAATTTAAAAATAATTGTTTTAAACTTTTAAATTTGTGAGATGTGGAAGTAAAAAGTGACAAGAAAAAAAAATCAACTTTTGATATATAATAAAAAAAGATAAAATAGTGTGTTGGAGGATAGGAAGTATTGGTGGAGGTAGCAAATAGAAAAATCCTAAATAAGTACAACGGTACAAAATACACACTACACTTAAAAATAATGGATAGTTGAAAAATAAATGATGGGTTGATTCAGTAACTTCAGAGTTACCATCACAAAATATGAAGAGTTGATACTTACCCCTCTTGCTAAAAGATTATCCTTTGTTGGCAACCTCTTACGAAAGAGCCGCCACGCCAGGACAAAAATCTTTAGAGGTAGTAGTTTGTTGCAAATTTGTTTGGAGATACATGTAAGATTTTTTATAAATAAAAGAGAGTACATAAATATGGATATTTTACATTAAAGTGCAAAGAAAGATGTTGTATTTCAATAATTTCACATAAATTTTGATAATATTTTATAACAAACTTTAAACATTTTAATTCTGTAATATCTTAACATGGTAATCAATTTTGCTAATTTCTTTTATCCATTAATTTCTGTTATTACCTTGCTCTATAACAATTCTGTACTTGTTTGTATTTCAAGTAAAGCTGAGGAAAAGTTGGGGTACTTCATAATATTAAGAGTTAAGGACTATACCTATAAAAAAAGTTTTACATAGTCATCTTTGCATATCTCACCATATAAATATTTGTTTAATTTAATTGAATGACCGCCTAAAACATTTTTGTACTATGTGTTATGTGTTAGTGTATAGTCCTTAAACTCATACAAAAATTTCTATTCACTAATTAATATTTGGAAAAAGAATAAATAAATTTACAGTTATCTGGCCAAGCTTTGTTTAAATTATTGTCCAATCATTTTCCAGAGATTGATGTGTCTCAGCGGGTAATATGTTTCCTGCTTTGGGAGGCTTCTTTGAGAATAAAGATGACTTGCCATCGAAGAAACTTGAAAAAGATTGTCGAATCGCCTTTTCTTCATCGTTGGTCTGATCTTTCCCCCCAGACCTTGGCAACAGTTTATCTTTGTCACCAAAGATATGGCTAATTCGCTTGAACCGGCTCTTTGTTTCATTGGTGGTTACAGTTGATTCTTTTGTGTGCTTCATCATCCTCAGTGCCTCGTCTGGATTCAGCAACATTGTCTCCACGGTTTCATATACCTACATTAAAACATAACCATCAATTTTTTTTCTAGGATAGAAATTACTAATGCAGATAAAAAGGAATAACTAGCAATGAATCCAAGCACTAGATTGAGAAATTAAAAAGTCTTGGCTTGAATTGTTTAAAATAAAAAGTGACAAGTTTCACAATATTGATTAGTCCTTAGAGTTTCCCTTTATATAGTTAATAACTCTTCAAATAGATGGATGAAGTAGCATTGGAGTTTACTTCACTGATTACATTTTGACAATTTTCTTAAGGTGAGAAACCAAGAATCAATACTAGAGATGCCACAAGAGTATTTCGGTCCTGTTTGGATAAACTTAATTAAGCGTGCCATTTATGCTATAAGCACTTAATATATAAGTGTGTATAAACTACTTCTACAACAAAAGATAAAATATAGTCAAACTGTTTTCATATAAATATAAGCTATAAGTTGTTTTCATAAATTATCTGAGAGCTTATGGAGATAACCTGAAAACAACTTATGGACATATTATAAATTTTTCCATAAATTTTTCCAAAGAGCCGCAGTGTTTATACCAGTAAATAAGGTCAAATAAGTCACTTTTAATATGGCCTTATCGAGCAACTATATAACTACATGATATAAATTAGTCACTATAGTTTACTAGTACCAAGTAGACCAACCTGAACAAGTTCATCAACTTTCTCAATGAATTTGATGCCTTCACAAGTTGTAACTACATACTCCTTGAAGTCATTGAACAACTTTGCGAAGTCATCGTTACCAGACAGCAAAGGTTCGGCAATTATAAATCCTAAACCAAGCTGTACAATTCAGACAAAAATTATGATTAGAAATGCATGAAAATAGCACAATATAGATCAATAGTTTATAAAATTCACTACCAGCTAGTAGCTACCATTGAAATCAAGTCAAATAATTCAAGAAAGCACAAAGCGGAACTTATATCAAGAAACTAAAAACAATTGCAAGATCATAATCATGATTCATCATTTAATCATTTGACTAATATACTATATTATATATTTTCTTGAAGTGTAAATATTTACAAGTTAAGAAAAATTATGATTATAACAAAAATTAATAAAACAAAAGCACTAATGGTTTGATCTTCATAGTACTTGAATGAGCAAAACCATCTAACTACATGTGGCAAAAGAAGAAATTCTTATTTTAATCAACAACTATGTTCTATTAAATGTTTGTCCAAATTTCTTGGACAGGAAAAAAGGGTAACAATATCAGCAACATTTAACATTGTATTAATCAATGACCAGAGTAAATTTCAAAATAAATAATATGCTTCCTGTGTCGAAATATACTCTAAATGTTCGATTAGCGAGATGTGGAGATGATATGACAGATGAAAATTGCTTGTCATTTAAGCATAACAAAACCAACTTATATGAGATACAAAGAAAACTTACAAGTGAAACAAACAGCTGTCCAAAAAGCTCCACTGGCTGGATATCCTCAAATGCATCAAGGATGCCCTCCCTAAGATAAATGTAAAATGCAAAGTGAGAATTTTTTAAGGGAAAATCAAAATCCATAACAAAAATGGTTATATAGACTTACACTGCTAAATCCTCATCAAAGAGAGGTGCCTGTTTCACAGCAGGTACTGGCTTAGATGTTTCCCACAATTCACGCCACAAATTACCTACCATCAACATGCAACGATATTAAGAGAAGTTATGTTATGATATTAGAAAAACGTGGTTGAAATAAAAATCATTCATGTGCTTTCTTTTAGGTATGGCTCATAGTGATAAGTGTACAGTTCGCTCAAGCTGGACAATAGTATTCAAACAGAAATTGTACACTGTAAACCCTAAGTTTAAAGTTATAATAGAAAGCTATGCAGCTGATACGTAGTCGGAGACACCAGCACAATTGGTTAGTCTCCGTGATCAAACATCATGTGGTTTCTCTGTTTGCAATTTCGCATCTATTTTCTTTTTAACCGGGGTTGTTGTTCTAACATTTTCGGTCAATAACCTAAGCTTTTAAGATAGTTCATGACTTAACATCAAAGACTCTACGACAATGTAGTTTAAAGTTCAATCCTTGTTGTCCCATCTTTCAAATAAAAGTAAAATTCCAGCACAAGGTAGGGTGGTCCAATGTGCATTGTCCATGTTTTAATCCAAAAGGATTCTTCTATGATAGGGTGTGTTAGAAGTACAAACCATTTATATGCTGTCAATTCACAGTTTAAATTTTTGGGATAGTTGGTTAACGACAGAAAATAATGCCAAAATAAATCCTAATATTACCGTATGCAGACAGTCAATCAACATCGACATTGACCACTGAATGTGTTGGAGAAAGTAACAAATAATCACAAGTAAGACAGTTGGTGTACCTTCTTTTCGCATCCTTTGACTTAGATGACCTCTGGTAGAAAATGACTCGCAACTACCATCAGAAGAACAACTATCGTCAGTACTTGACTCACTTTCGGTCCAATCTGGAGGAGAGTACCATCTCACGAAGTCTTCCAAAATACAACCAGGATTTGCAGCCTAAAACATGATCATAAACAAAATTAACTCAGATAGAAACATTACTACATTAGACACATTCCAAAAGCATTACAATATCAGTAAAAAAGTTCTCGTGAACTGAGAGTCTGACCTTGAAAGCCTGCATATCAGACAGGAGTTGAGAGCAACCAGCACCAACACTGATCATAAAGGTAAAGGAAATTGTCAATAAATAGTAACTATAACCTATTGGATCATAGATGCAAACATGCAGCGAAACAAAGCGAACATTGGCATATTGGATACATGAGATACAGATAGATTATGATCAAAATATCCCAAACGAAAATTAGTAAACAGATTCTGTTGATCAGTTAGTCCATCAGCTTGAAATCTATAAATTATAGGGTAAAAGAGGAAAATATCAAAGTATACATCTACATATTGAAACTTAAGGATTGTTCATTTTTACAACATGAAAAATGAAGCCAGCATTAAAGAAAGATGACCATATGGTATGATCATCTCACTTTATGTCTACTATTGATCACAGCAATCTTCTTTAATAAAAGAAACATCTTCAAAAGGAGAAAGTGTATTAGTACAACTTAGCCAATTAGGAACCATTCAATTACTTCGAAGACAAGAGGAAGAAAACACAAGTATACGTCAGCATGACAAGCTTTTCAATCTTTCTTAAGGTTAAATAAGATCTTGTTTGAACAACAATTTTGGTTTAAAAGAAAGCATATCCGAAAAACACGAACAAAGAACACACGAGATTTGATTACAGAGTTCGGTCAATTGTGCATGTGTCTGCGTCTCTAACTGCATAGCAGTTGCAATACCTTTCTATTATTCAAGTTTAGGATTACAGATTACCACTTATATTTAACTACTAAGAGTGACCTTCTAGCTTATCAATAGACTATGAGCCATAACCAATAGATCTGTATAGGAAGGGGCAAACCCTGATATATAAACAACCATATAATACCAAAAAAGTACTCCATCACAAAAGTTGAAAAAAATTTAGTTTTCTCAACATTAACCAGTTTCTAAAACAAATGAATTGCCTAGTCCTTCTTTCCAAACTAGTGAAAGTTATTGCTGGATATATTTTTAGTGGTTTCCTAACATATCTTTTGCTACATGTACCGCAACATAATAATCATTCATACCAACATATGATTATCATCACTTTTCAATTAAAGGGAAGTACAAACTCATAATTCATTTCAAACTACACATAATTTTGGTATTCACATTAAAGAAAAGCATGACAAAAACACAAGAATGTCATTTAAACAAGAGCCTACTAAACAGGTCTATTAGGTTTACAATAGTCTATGTAATCGAATTACATATTAACAAGTTTGAAATAATCAGAAAATTTTCCTAATTCTGCATGGATCAATAAAAGAGAAAATGATAAAACTCAGTTTAATCGAAAGACACACAAAACACATCATATCTGAGTTAAGTTTACAGACCTCCCTGTCCGCAGTACAAACTCCTCTGTCTCTTTGATCAGATCTTCTGTAAGCAACGGTCCTTCCTATATGAAATGGACATTAATATTAAGTATTGGAACAAGTTTACGCTGTGATTGTATAGTTACTATATATATATATCATATATGTCAAACCTGTGTGATAGGAGAGTATGCAGGCTCCCCGGTTTCCAACATCATATTTCCAGATGGGCAATGAGCACCAAGTCGAAGAACAAGCTCTCCTGTAATTAATCGAGCATATAATAAAGCACTTGCAGAAGTTCCGTCACTACAGTTTGTTGATTCAAATAATGTATTTGAATTTGCTTCCATCATCATCATAGAGTCCAGAGATTCAGTGGCAATGATATGGCGCCTTTTCCGAGAGATGCAACAATTAATTACTTGAAAATGTTGATAGAGAAGACATGACTTAAGATCTGGAATGTCATCTGAGGGAACTCCAGGTAAATATTTTTCTTCAGACCAAAGTTTTCTCAGCTGTTTAATCAAGTCGAATAACATATATATTATAGAAACTTGAAAACAAACGAGAGTAAATCAAATAAAAAATTCCAGATTCTAAACAAAATGATTGTATAATAATAATTATCAAAACTAGAAATTTTATATTGAGCTAAACATACTTCAGCAACAACCCTGCACCAAAAAAATGCCATTTCTCGAAGGGTCTTGAAGTTTCCGATTACTTCAGCTAGCTTAACAACAAGGCTTTCAAGAGGAGCACCGTGAATATCTCTTATGAAAGATGTTATGTCAATTTCCTCTGGATTGGAGTTGATCTTCCTTCTAAGGAACTCTCCATCTGCAAATATCAGTGTTATCAAACCTGGATTGCGGAAAATAATAGTTTGTTTAAATTCTGCTATGCTACAAGGCTATAGCACCACTATTAGACAATACTTTATACTAACATGTCAAGGAACAATAGTGATTTGTTCAAATTTACGCTAAAGTCTATAGCGCCGCTATAGTTCTCTATTTGAAAGAATCAAGCACCTAAAAATGTATAAACATAAAATGGTTCTCTGGTGCAATTATATCATAAGCAAGCAACCTAAAATTCACATACCTGGATCAAAAAGAGAACTAATCAAATACAAAACTTTCTCATTGCTACTAAATTCAGAAGTAAGTTTATCCTCCTTCTCGCGTAACACTAAAGCCTTCACTGCAGAGAGACTTAAGCCTGTCCTTTCAGTGGAAGGTGAAGAACCTCTTGATGAAGCAACAAAATCTTTCATTGAATTTGTTTTCCTTCCAGCCCTAGTCAAAAGGCCCAAAATTTTGAGAGAATAGTCGTATAGTTATTTGTTAGATGTTACGCTAAAAACCTTTCTGAATAACAAGAACAAGACTCTTAAACATTGCTTTAAAAATTATGACAAGATTATTTCAACACTACTATTCTTAGTAAAAAAATGCATTGAATAATTGAGAGTGTGAATTAGGCCTTTTAAGCTGCAAGAATTTGGCTAACAATATCTTAGTATATACTTAGAAATAGAGTTCAACAACAAAGAATCTTTCAGCAGTTAATGGAATTGGAAGGAAAATGGTGAGAATAACTTACTCAACAGCTATAGCCAATTGCTTCAGGACATAAGATGGAGGAATCGGCGTTTTAGCCGCAGAAGTCAAGCCTTCAACCGAGGGAATAGCTTCTGGAGCCTAGATTGAATTTTTTCATCAAACATCGTTAAAGCAAACCATTTGTATATTTGAATCAGAAAATCATTCAAACAATATCAATATTATGTTCAATATCTTCTTACCTTGGCATCAAGATCATTTTTCACATGACCGATGCATAAATTTTCATCATAAATTGGAATAGCAGCCATGCTTCCATCTCCAACTTTACCCGTATCTTCAGTTTCTCTTCTTCCTTTCCGTATGTTGTTAATTCGATCTTTCCAATCCTGTTTTATTCCTATATGTCGAGGTCTCCACTTTATATGCTTCAGTTCATTGAGAAACTGTACAATTCCATCAAATTCACAAATATCAACTGTGTATGTAACTACAACAACTCATCAGAGAAAAAAGTGTCACCTAATAAAAAATTTGCACACAACACAAACAAAGAAGTGAACTTGTACTTATCATCTTTAGGCTACAAGGTATTTTGGACTATAACTTTCTCAATAAGCTAAGGATATGTTTGGATTTCCATTAGTTTGCCCCAAAAGAATTCAGTAGATACTTAGGATTCAAACATAGATTTGCAAATCCTCAACCGTAGACCAAACATACATACACTAATCCAAACACATAACTCAATCTAAATTTTCATTTCCAAATTAGAACTTCAATTAAACCAAACAAATATAGTTACATTTGGTAATTTAATATCATTTGCTTTTTTTTAATGCACACACACACACAATGGATTTGGATTAGGAGCGTCCAAAGCACCATAGAGTCACTACAGTTAGAAGATCATGGTCGACGGACCAAGATCAGACATTTTATATTCCAACTTTACCAAAACACATTTTAAAAAGTATCGTCAAATAGTGGCTATTGTGATGCTAAATAGCATAGCAGAATTTGAACAAATCATCATTGATGTGCGATACACTATTTAGTACAGAGTTTTGTCAAACAGAGACTCTAGAGGCGTTATAGAACCATAGTGTAGCGGGATTTTTACAAATTGCTATTTTCTCCGATCAGCGACTGACAATATTAATTTTAAATAAAACTCAAAATACAGACCATCAGATCTTGATCTAAAAACCATGATCTTTCGACTGTGGTGACTACACGTCGACCATACCCAATCCAAATCCCACACACAATACCCAAAACTGAATATTTTAGTTCAAAATTCCCATCCTACAAATGCAACAATCCAAATACTAAAATTTCATTTCAACTCTATATTTTTTGTCAAAACGCAATTTACCCAAAATTCATAGACAACAAGTAAATGTAAAATCTTCTTCATACCTTTGACTCATTCTCATTCCTAGGAAATTCATCTCCCTGATGTCTTTGCCTTCCATAATCATCACCCAATTGCTTATCAGAATCTTCACCAATTAAAAAAACAAAACCAGAGTCAATACTCATTCCTCAAAAACAAAGGAACTTCATTTCTTCACAATGAAGCACGTGCAATAAAGAAAAAACGAGAAAGTAACAGAAAAATATAAGAAAGAAACAATTTACCTCGATCGGATTTGAAGTCCATGAGAACCCTCTCAGCTTTGACAGCAGCAGAATGGAAAGCGGTTTTCGCTTTGGAAACAATGGAAGTAGCAACATGAGCCTCCATTAACCTGCGCCGAGAGTGCGCACGTTAAGAATAATAAGTTTGGAATAGCAGAAGAAGAGACATGAACGAAAAATGAAGAGAGTGTATATTTGTAGAAAGAAAGAAACAGAACAAGTCCTTGTTCAACACAACACGAAAATAGATAAAAATGAAGAAATTGAAGAAAAAAAAGGATAATAATAATAATAAGACTAAGTACAAGAAGGTGGTGATGAAGACTAAGACTAAGTAGATGCTGATGCTGAGTCTTGTGGAGTATGGTAGTAATGGAAAAAATAAATATCAACAAAAGATAGATATATCACAAAAAATATGTTTAGATGTTTCTCTAATGAATTTAATTTATATTTATATACCACATGAAAATAGTTGATACAATCATCCGATTATATTATTAGAAATATTTAATTTTTACTAAAATTATTTTTAAAATTATTGATAAAGTATACTAATTAAATTTTCTTTTAATGATGATGTATTTTATATGTTAATAAACTAAAAATTATTTTTTATTATTTTGACTATTGTTGTTATAAAAAAGTTAGAATATTTTCTTAATGTGAAGATATGAAAAATGTTATGTAAAAGGATATTTAATTAATTTTTAATGAACCCTGTCAAAAAAATTTAATTTTTAATGAACACTTTATGTTACTTTTTAAGTATATATATTAAAGACACCGATTTGACTTGGATTTTTTGTTTAAGATAAAGTAATTTTTTTTGTATATATTTGATTGGTTAATTTTGGAAAACCATGGTTTTGGAGAGGTTTCATTTGTTGTATTTATTTTGAGTAATATTGGGTTTAATTCAGATTTATTTCAATTCAAGTCATTAAATTTAATATTGGTATATTAATTATGGTTAGTCAAAAAAAAGAAATATAATATATTCCCTCCCTCCCAAATTATAAGAAAACATTAGACTAAATAAACTTTTTTATATATATATTTTGGAATAGAAAAAATATAAATTACACAAGATTTTTGTACAATATGACTTCTTTTGTCTCATAATAATAATAATCGTACTTGACCATTTTATACATATTAATAAAATATGATAGCTCAAATTAAATGACTTTTTCTTGAGTATACAATAATTTAGTATAATACTTTCATAATTTCTTTAATTTTAATAAAAATATTGAATGAAATTATTGTGAATTTTACTATATACTACCAGTGAATTAATTATATATAAAAGAAAAACTAGTGAATTTTACAGTATTAAAGCAGCAAAATAAATATCATCTGCAAATTATTTTTTATTTTGTTTAATTTTGATGTAATAAAAATAATAATTGACTCTTCAAAATTTTATAGTTCATTAATATTTGTGTCAAAGAAATAATAATAATAATAATAATAATTATTATTATTATTATTATTATTATTATTATTATTATTATTATTAGTATTATTAGTATTATTATTATTATTATAATAATCATCATCGAAAAGTTTTTTAGAAAAATAAATTAAATAATATATTAGGAATGATAGCATCAAATACAATATAATTAATTAATACACTCTCTAATATCTCACAGTTAACATATAAGATAATTTTACATATATTAAAAAAATATTAAAATAAAAATATATAGGAAAATATTTTTATTAAATTATGCTTATCAAATATTGGTGTGTTTATAATATTATTATGAATGAAAAATAGAAAATATTGAATTGAGAGTCATGCATATAGTATGAATTAAATTAGACTGTGCAATTGAAAAAAGTAATTGATACCAATTGAAAAATGTCAATCATTTGTGACAATTTTTGTTGCTTCTATTTGAAAATTAGGTTTTATAAATAGATCAATTATTGTTTCACAAAAATTATAACATTAATCTTTTTATGCAACTTAAGAAAATATTGTAGATAAAAAAAAATAAAAAAATAAAAGATTACTCTATCTAATAAAGTATAGCAAAAAATTATATGTAACTAACCATTTATATATGTTCATTATCATAATAATTTATATAAAATAAATAATAATTTGATGGTAATACACATAATAATTTTAATAGATGATATATTTGAAAATCGACAATGAAAATAATATTGAATATTAAAAATAATACTCTTTTTAAGATATTCCTTTATATAAATGTGACATTTATTAAGGAACGGATGTATATTTTTTAGTATCAAACTTATAATTTATTTATATTCGAAACAAATGGAAATAACACTTTTAGTTTGGAGATTTTTTAGTTTCAAATTTATAATTTATTTATATTTGAAACAAAAGGAAATAACATTTTTAGTTTGAAGATTTTGCACCTTAACGTTTTGACACATACAATATATACTAGCGTCAAGACGGATGGATACCTTATACTAACGTATTGGTTTTTCTATTTTTATTGATAAAAATAGTAGAACTTACAAATTTTTTATTTAATTATTTAAAAAAATTAAGTCATTTGTTGATAAGGAATAATAAAATTAAAAAAATAAAATAAAATAAAAGATAAAAAAAATGTTACACTAATACTTAGTAATATCTTTTTATATTAAAGTATAAATATTTGAAAATTTTGATTATTTAATTAAATTGTAAATAAAATAATTTATATAAAGGGCAAAATAAAAAGCAAAAAAATCACACTAAATTTTGTATATCCAATTTATACATGTATTATATAGATATGATTTTTTTTTTTAAAGTAATCCAATTTTAAAACAAATACCAATATATATCTACTCTCAAAATTAAATACGAGGATATTCTTCTTTTACATATTACTAAGAGTAGGGGTGTTCACGTGATGGTTTTAGTTGGTTTTAGTCAAATTCAATATTTGAATCAATCAAATTTATTTGAGTTGAGCTGAACTCTTAATCCGTGAATTTTACATTAAATCCGAGTCTAACCAATTTGATTAATAGCGGCTTGAGTTGAGTTCGTTGGTCATAAATAAATATAATTATTTTTAAAAAATATAATTAAATTTAAAAACTAAAACATCTCAAAAATTATAAAATTGTATCTAACATACAATTCTATACTTAAAATACATCAAAAAAACACAACAAAATATTTAAATTAATTAAATTCACAACAAAATCTCAAATAAAATTCAATAACTAAATTATAATTATACATCAATAATAGAAAAATAAAAATAAAAATGTCTATGTCATGTTAATTAGGAGTGTACAAAGGACGATTAGTAGCGGGTTTAATAAATACAAGATGAAGTAAAGATGAGACTAGATTGGTCCCAAGACAAGTCGCCAAATAGTCATCCTTAAAAGAAGTTTAGAAAAATAATAATAATAAACATAAAATAACCCATAATAAGTCACATATGATTACCATTTGTCAATTCATTCAAGAGTAGTAACTCATAAATAACATTGTTTTACAAACTATAAGTTACGGATTTAATTGATAATTATTTTAGAGAGAGTGAATCAATAATGGCATAAAATAATTATTTGTTTAAAAAAAATATTGAAATAGGACGAGTGACTCGAACCCAATCCTTTTTCTATATTTTTATATCCATCTTGTCCTTATTTTTTTTTGGATCGGGCCAGACTCAACCAATTGCTTATGGACCAATACGAACTAAGTCTGGTATACCTCTAATGTCAATTAGTTGAATTCGTATATTCAAAATGTCAAATCCATTATCCAAACCAAACATCATTCTATTTAAAAGGATTGGTTCAGACCAAACAATATTTACGAGTATAACGTATTGTATGAAATAGTCTATAACACTTTTTCTTTTTTTTTTTTTAATGTCTATTTTAGTTTTAAAAATTGTTTTGTAAGTATTGATTCTATCCAATTATAATCAATAAACTTTCTTCTCAATCTAAATGGTTTTCCATTTCTTGTCCAATTATATATTTCTTATCCAATGATCCTCTTGTCTTTACGTAAGAGGCCCAAGAGATTTTGCTCATTGAGTGATAAAATGAAATTAACCTTCAAAGAAAAAATGGAAAATGACCTTAATACTACTAAGTCAATATTTTAGTGGTTATAATAGAGCGTTCACTAGTGCAAGAGGAACTACCTTTAGATGGAAATGTCTCGATTGGGTCAAAGTGGACAAGTTAGGCAAGGCAGTCGAATATGTATATATATATATTTGATATTGTTGATATGGAACTTTAACTTGTATATAATAAAAAAAAAAGTAATTGTCTTTTAATTGTTGATGTTAGGTTGTATGTCATATTCTAAGTTTGAATTCAGGATAATGCGGTTGTGTGTAGAGATTTCTAGTAGTATTTATCATTTTGTTTACGAACAAAAATAAGATAAAATAAAAACATAATTCTCTATTCATGTATGATTATTATTGTTCTATTATTGTCAAAATTGGTATACAACACATCCGCCCTGTTTATCATGATTCGTAATAAAACAAAATTTTACATACACTTTTAATAACTATTTGTAGAAGACAAATTAAATCAATCAAACATTTAATATAATGTTATGGTTAAATTGATCAATCCGATAAATCTCTTAAAATTCAAAATTATATGATATTCTAATCATCTTATTTTAACGTATAATACCTTATTTAAAAATATATAAATATTTAGTATTAGAACATATATCCAAGAAGGTCTAAATTATTTTAAGTTTAGTATATATAATCATAAAATATAATATAAAATGGGCTAAATATACTCTACAGTGATACAAATTATACGAATATAACAAATTAGTCTTTTATCTTTAAAAAAAAAAAATTAAATCAGTCGTTCAATTTTTTTTTGTTAAGTTAGTCCTTTATGTTTATAAATGTTTACACAATCCTAATTTTAAACTAATTAAATTGAAACTCAAAATTCTCTAAAAAACTTCAATCAAACTCATGTGATTCTTAAGAGTTTTGATTGTCATAATCATAAGAATATAAACCATCAATCTATTGGAGTCAAGTGTGAGTGGTTAAATTTCACATCGACTATTAATGAGCAAAATGTTGGATATAAGAGAGTGATCAATATACCTAATGTCTTAAGTTTTTTTGGATAAGATGTAGTGTTAAAGTCTTTTAGGGATCCTGAAACATTTGATCCGTTGCTGCTCTCGACGCTCATCTGGTCTCCCCAACACAATCATTTTAAAAACATAACTTAACTAGAGAGAATTCAAGTGAGAGACATTTTAAGATTCTTGAAATTAAACGCGAAATTCTCATAATTACATTAAAATTATTATGTTGTTCTGGATGATAATGAAATTAAAATATAAGTGAAAAATCTCTAATTAAAAATAACTAAAAATAAATTTAGGACTAATGGTTTAACATTGTAATTTCTATAAATATAAAGGACTAATTTAATATTTTTGTATAACTTAAATGACTACTAAATGTATTTCGCTTATATTGAATTGATTTAATTTATTTTTTACGAAGAGTTATTGAATACGTAAATATGTTAAATTTAACGTTTGGAGTCAACTTATCTTGACTCACGTATATAACTATCTGACATGGTGGCGTTAAACTTAAGTACAAAATTAATCAATGGAATGCTCTCATAAAATAGGAAGGAATATTCTTTTTATGTAAATAAAAAATTAATTAATACTTTGGAGTAACATTTTATTTTAATAGATATATGTTAGTACATTTGAAATTTAGTTTAATTGTAATATGCATTGTGGTTGTGAAAAAGTATTTAACATATATACATTTCACTAAATAGATAATTGTAGAGATATTTTAAAAATTAATGTAGCAAAATAACATAATAGTAGAATACAATTAAACACATGTATATGTTTTTTTTTTTTTTTTTTTACATTTGCAATATACACTAATTAAATCTTTCTAGAGATATACTTTGTTATAAAAAGCATATCTATATAAATGTTCAAGTTATTCAAAAATTAATTAATATCATTGTTAAGATAATAGTAGTATTACACAATTTGACACCTAGATTAATAATTGTGCATGATGTAAGTGAAAATTATTGATATTTTGCTACGCATATTACTGCTGACACCGTTCAAATAAAATAAGTTTTAACATTCTAAAAAGATATCATGAATTTACAACTAAGTACGACTTTATTGAAAATGAATAACTTTTTAATTGTTTACTAAATACTCGATCATAGATCTAGTCTATACACAAAAGCCACATAAGGGCTTGTGACTCCTATGTCTAGGACACAAGAATTGAACTCCTACAAAACTACTTACACATTAGATCATATGAAAAGTGTTATACAAGTGAGAATCATACACCAAACACAAATAACAAGACACAAATAGAAGACTTTCATGCAACATTTAACATGGATTTATTATCCAAGACAAGTCATTATCATTATAGATAAATATTATAAATAAGTTTACCAAAACATATCATCATCATCATTAGCAAGACACTATCACACATCATCATCATCATTAGCAAGGCACTATCACCACATAACATTTCAACTATTCACGAAGCATATAGACTCTATTAATGGCACATAAACAATAAAAAATGTCATGTACATTCATCCTAGACATACCGACTCATACTAGATTCAACTAACTTTGAATTAATACGGGTAGAAAAACTACTCTATACCTTATAAATTAAAGAGTTTAATCATAATAATTCAATATCTAACAAAAGTATCTTAATTGTATCCCACTTTTATGTTTTATTACAGTTCATCCAAACTACATTATGAAAGTTAAATTTCAAAAAGTAAAATTACTCTTAATATCATTTAAATTATTTTATTGTACTGAATTATTTCTTATAGTTTTTTTCAAATAAGTCCTTTAACTTTCATAATATTAATGACATTGATCTTATACTTTTCATTAAAAAAAATGACAAATACTAATAAATGCCCCAAACACATTTCTTAGTGATTCAAATATAAAAATTTATTTTTGAAATTATATGAAAACTTGTATATTTAATTTTTTTTAAGTTTAAATTTTATTTTTACCCTTATAAAATTTTCTCTTTTCATTCCTCAACGTACTTGTTAGGATAAAAAAAACTACAGATGTACAAATAAATTTTTTTTTTGAAAGAATGGTACAAATAACTTAAAAAACCCTAAGAGCAATTTTACAATTTCAGAATTACAAAGTTGGCCAATAGTAATAGAGCTAACATCAATCTAGTAACAAAAAAAATTCAATAATATACCATATTACATTATTTAATGAGTTTTTATTTTTACAGATATTGTTTAATTAGAATTATTATTATTAAAAAAAATGACAATACTTGAAATTAGGATACAATTAATAGATTAATGGAAATTTAATTCTTCAAAATAATACTTCTCCTAAATCCTAGTAATAGTGAAGAAATCCCCTAGTATAGGTAATACTTGTACTTTGTGAAGTAAATGGGAAGGTCAAGGGAAATTAAACCATAGAAGTCAAAGAAACAATGTGCCAAATATCCAATGGTTTGACACGTGTCAATTTCTGATAGGTTACTGTGTCGTGGTTCATCAACGAGTTTCTGGTAAACCAACT
Organism: Cicer arietinum; assembly: GCF_000331145.2. Classification (NCBI taxonomy): domain Eukaryota; kingdom Viridiplantae; phylum Streptophyta; class Magnoliopsida; order Fabales; family Fabaceae; genus Cicer; species Cicer arietinum. The sequence goes on along the minus strand of NC_021164.2, from coordinate 50,892,320 downwards.
GAACCAATTCTGATCGAGCGTCTTCTATTTCTTTCTATTGTGTTTCAAGTTTCAATATTTTTTTTGGTTCCGAAATGGTTCACGTGTTTTTGAAAGGGAACAAGAAAAATCTACACGAAGAGGAATGAAGAAGATGTTTGTTTGGTATCATCGATTTGTGCTGTTCTTGCTGCTCACAAGGGTTTCTTCAACTTCATCACTTTCATACACTGATAATGTAATTTTATAGTTTTGAATTAAAAAAAGCTTTTTTAATGAATTTTTTTGCATGTTTTTTAAATTATTGAAACTACCCATTTTTCTTTTGGTTAGAAATTTGATGAATTTAATCATGGGTATGTGTTGTTTGGTTTGTGTGAATTTTGATAACAATAGGATGGAAATTTAGCTTTTATTAGAATTTTTTGTTGATAAATCAATAGGTTGCTGTGTGATTTTTGTACTTTATAATTGGAAAATTGTGGATTGCAAGATGTGTTTTCGTTTTTGTTATTTAGCTAACTAAGTTCACTTTGTATCAATGAACTTTTTGGTTTGCATGACATAGGATTAACATAGAATGGAATTGTAGTTGTGTAATTACTTGGTTTTTTATCTGCAGCAATCAATATTAATGGCGTATTTGAGAGTCTAACACGTGTCCAACTCCGACATGATACTGTCACTTGTAATCAATCACTACTATTCTCAAATTATTACTGGTGTCGGTGTTGTTTTTGGTATCCGTGTTTGTGTCGGTGCTTCATTGGAGACCTATTTTTTTTTTAAATTATTGTGTTTTTTTTCTTTGTTCCAATTTTCTGCATTTGTCCCCCAATTTTCATGAGTGTAAAACTAAACCTTCAATTGTTTCTTTGTTACAGGGTCATATAGATACAAATACTGGAAGGTGAGTCATTTTTAATGTCTGATTGGAAGAATTTTGGACTGTAAGAATAGCATTATTAGTTTGTATTTCAGTGTTAACCACTTCTTGTCTTTTGTGATCCTTTTATCAGTAATGGAGAAGAAATATTAAATAATTTATGTGTATATGCTTTGTTCATTTTTATCATTCTTTTTATAATGAAACGCTGACACACACAAGGATACTGACACTCACATGTAAACTCCTTTAATAATTTAAGAAACTGAAACTGATTGAGTGTAACTACAGGCATTGACAAGGACAAGCCTTTGATCTGTAGTGTCGCTGCTACATCTTTTACATTTTCTTGGTCTATATGTTTGTGCCTTTCTTGCTTCTTGTTTATCAGAATCGGTATGGCTAATAGATAATGTCAATGTTCAGAGCACTGAATCAGGATCAGGGTGATGATCATCAAATACATTGCTCTAGAGAAAGAAGTAGAGCAGCTTGGAAGATCATTCAAGAGGTATTCAAATACGCCAAACAATAAAATGGCTCACATAATGCTACTCTATGACCTACTTGCATCAATATAGCATAACTGATAAATGTGCATTCTCTTGATATGCGATTCTTGCCGCAGTATTTGACGCCATTTGTAGAGAAAGAAAAATATAATATCTCAAGAACGTGCCGGCTTCACCCTGACAATGACATATACAGAGATCAGGAACAACATAAATCTCATATAGATATAAATGAATGGCAGTGTGGATACTGTAAGAAAACTTTCTACGAAGAGAAACATCTTGATCAGCATTTTGACAACAGACACTCCAATTTACTTAATTTGGTATGATTTTGATGTTCAATAGACTCAACACAATTTATATTTTTTTCAATCGATGAATAAATAACTAGAGGAAAAAACTAGTTAGCACCTTGTAAATGTTGTTAAACCTTCTGAAAATTTTGGTAGTTTTCTCTGTTCGGTTTGTCATGTTGCAGCATTAATAACTGAAATGAGATAATTGTCTCAATCCAGAATGAAAGCCGGTGCTTAGCGGATGTATGTGGGGCACTGCACTGTGACCATGAAATGAATTCTGGTTCAAAAAAATCAAAGTGCAATCCTGCTGCTGCAGCAAGAAATAAACATCTTTGTGAGGTGTGCTTTTGTTTTGTTTGTCTATTCATTTGTGTTAACCCAAATTTATGTTCTGATTTCCCTATTTTTTGTATAGGCCATAGCCGACAGTTGTTTTCCAGTTAACGAGGGCCCTGCGGCGAGCCGGCTTCATGGTATTATTATGATAGTTTCTTCCTTCTTGTGAAACTTGTATATACACATGGAAGTTTGTGATACTGCATTCTAACATAACATTTTTGACAGAATTATTCTTGCACCAATTCTGTGATGCTCACAGCTGCACTGGAAGTGGGAAGCCTTTCTCCAGAGGGCGCAGGGTAATTTGTAATCTAAAACTTTTTTTCCTATCATTTTTTGTTGGTATTTGCTGATAGTTGTCCATATAGACATGTTATCTTGTTTGAACTATGTTTGATTTTCAGAAATCATTATTTGTGGTATAGGATACAGAAGTTCTGAAGAAAGTACTTTAAGTGTTGTCAAATAGTGACTATAAAGTGCAATAGATAACAGAATTTGAACATACCCCTATTGTCCAACAATATACGATTTAATGCAAAATGTTGGTAAATAGCGGATATAGCAATGTAGCATAGTGAAATTCGGACAAACCACCATTTTCTGCCATCTGTGATTTAATAAAATTGCCTATTTTGAAAATTGTTCAGTTAATGGAAATGTAAATTTTACAAAATCGCGCCTTCTTTTCATAAGGAAACTTAAAATATAGATCTCACTGAAAAAGACTCAGTGAAGCTTTATGGCGGAAGTTTATCGGTCGAATACAATTTGTGTGAAGTCATTTGCACTTGTCTGCTACTGCTACGGCTTGCTGAGCTGTAACGATGCAACTAAGAGAAATACTCATTAACTGGTTTCTTGTTGTGTGCAGAAAAAGACGAATGTGATCTACATCGTTGCCTCGATTTTTCTTGTGATGCTGCTGCTACTTTACTATCTCTACATTTATTTATATCAGAGGTATTTATTTCAAAACTTCTCTGTAATAACCACCATACTTTAGTAACCATTGTAATGGCTCCAACAAGGTTTGGACTTTTGTATTTCAGAGGATTGAAAAGGGAAACTCAAATGCTGAGGCGTATATCTCAAACCGGCCGAAAAAAGAAACCATCTTAATCGATATTCACTTTAGAAGCTCTCAACATGATTTTTCAGAAAGTAAAGGTGTACCTAATGGATTCAACTAGAACTGTACTGCATTTGAAAATCCAGTTTACACCTTTTCTGCTATTTGGAAGTCAAAGTTGGAGGAAGAAAGTGGTCCACGGCTTCAAAATCATGTCTATCTGTTTTGCGAATTGTAAGCCGAACTCTTTGTAAACTTAGACTTTGTGAACACAAAAGGAAATGCATGATTGGATCCGCCTTGGTTGGCTATTTTCATTTGATTGTGCATGGCATCACCAACAAGGGAAAAAAATGTGGATTGTATTTCTTAATTTTGTTTACCAAGTTGATTAGAAATCATTTGTTAACATTTTCACATCCTACCTGTATGTTTACATCACACATTCAGTTATTTGCTTTAAGTAAATTCTGAGAATATCCTTGCTAGATTTTTACATGTCTGCATAATTAGATAGAGGAACACAATCACTTTTTGTCTATTATCTTAAAAAATAGATTACCAAAACTGAATGTATCTCTGAACTAACTCAAAACTTTGAATAAACAACCACTTGTGTCCTTGAATATGTCAAGCACGGTCACTATAATCTCTGAATGTTTTCAAAATTACAAAAACATCCTCGAGAGTGTAATTTGTTAGTTAGTTTCGTTTTCAAATGTGTTTTTTTAGTTAATTTGATCATCAAATCTATCTTCTGTTTATTAGTTTGATTTATAAAATTATTAACAAAAACACTTAGAGATGTTTTTGAAGTTTCGATACATTTAAGAATTATAATGATACTGCCTCACACATTTAAGGACTAAAATATTCTTTGCTCTCAATTTATGAGCTTATAGTTACTCTACATCTATGCCAATTACTTTTGCACTGGTTTTGGCTTTAGGGATTGTGATGTAAAGAACACCATCTCTAACTTGTGCCTTAATCTTCTCAAACTCGATATTTTCGGGAAGTGAAATCCTATGATTATACCTACCATAGCTATTTGCAGGCCAATCTTCATGTTCTGGACTTAATTCTTCATTGCCATTTGCTTGACCTTCATGATGGTGCTCTCTTGCTACTTTTTCTGCCTTCACTACCAACATGTTCTCTTCAATCCATACCTTAACATCATTTTTGTTCATACCAGGCATGTTGAATCTCATTTTGTAATCTTTCTTTCCTTCTTTTATTTCCCAAGGAATTTTCCCCCTATTGTGTTCACTATCTTCCACAACTATCCAAGGTGAAGTGTCACTGTAAACCAAAGGATCTTCCACAATCCTATCCATTGTGTCCATCATTTGTTGCACTGTCCTAGCTACTGGAAACCGGTTCAACAATACTGTAAAAAGAAAAGTATCATTTATCAGTGCCACTGAAATCAATGTTTGATGAAGTAATAAAAAGAATATTTAAATAATTTTTTTTATTAATATTTAAACAATTTTTATATCCCTGTATTATATCCATATTTTTTGTTTGTAGTACTTATATTTTTTTAATTGAATGGTTCCAGTAATTTTTTATTTGTTTTCGTCTATATTATTTTGTTTTAGTCTCTGAAAATATTTATTTCTTTGTTTTAATTCATGTAATATTTGATTTATGTGGACTTAGCCACTTTAATATAGGCACTCAAATGAAAAAAAAAAAAAAAAAAAGAGCATATCATAAAGACTAAAATGAAAAAAATATATTACATTGATTAATCCAAATTAGTGACGACTAAAATGAAAATAATATATAGCGCATACTATTAACAAAAATACGTAAATAATAGTCTTTAAATGTATCAAAATTATAAAAATATATTTATATATATCTTATGTAAATTATTTTGATAATCAAATATATTTAGTTGGTCAATTTAATTTAAAACAAAAATAAAAATATAGTATATAAATAAATATATTTAAGCCTAAAAAGAATTGAATAATAATTATTTGTCAATTATTACCTCTAGGTGAAGCTTGTGACACCTTCATCTTTGGTTGCAATTGCTGCTGCTTTACTCTCTGCAAGCTTGCTTCATCTCCAGCCATAGCCTTTACGTTGTTGCAAAAAGTTCGATTCCTTGTTCTTGACAATGTTGTCAATTTGACATTGGAAAATTTGTTTATTCTGTTAGATAAAGTGGGGGCATAGAACTTCATATTTGGTATAATTGTTGTCATTTTTTTGCCTTTTGGCAAAGATGCTAGTAGAGTGTTACTGTTGTATAATGGTAAAGACACAAAAGTAGACGTTTGTATTGAAATTTATAGGATGCAATGGACATTTCTAGACTAAAGATGCTTGAGAAAATTTCATCACGTGATATTGTGATTGTGACTTGGGGTGTTCTAGACTTCTCCATACAGTTCTTTCCCACCTTCCACCATGAGTTCGGATGTACATATTTAAAATAATTACTAATTTTAGTTTTTTTAAGTATACTCTAATTAAGTTAACAATAAAGATGACTTCAGTTGATAAAACGTTAATTCATATTCTATAAAAATGTGAGTTTCATTCTTGTTGTCAGCGTGAGAACAATATAGATTTTTTTTTTTTTTTAAATAAAGGCATGTTCCATGATTTTTCACCAATACATTCTTTTTTTTTTAATTTAAACCAAAATATCCTACTTTGTAATTTATATATCAAAATGCTCTATTATTTTGGACTAGTTGGAGATCGTGGCCTGAGGAAGCGACCAGCTGAAGCAACTTTTTTTTTTTCCTCAGTAGGAGGTCGCTGGCTGGAGATGCGACCTCCCAAAAGGTTTGTTAAATTTTTGTTAATTCGTTTTAGGTTTTATTTAATTGTTAATATTTTAATAAATAATTATATTAAATAATACATTAATAAATAATAATAACAATAATAATAATAATTAATTATTATTATTGTTATTATTATTAAAAATTGTTATAATTAAAAATAATTAAAATTAAAATAGTAAATTAATATTATAACTATTAAAAGTAATTAAAATTAAAAACAGTAAATTATATTATAAATTTAAAATAAAATACATTAATAAGAAAAATTACATTAATAACATGAAGCAAAATACATTAAATTAACTAAAAAAATACATCTTATTAATGTCCACCTAAATGACCTTCAGTTCCACATCTAGGATAACTCGTCTAGCCCTTTGAACGAGTTGAGGTTCTTCTGGTTCATCCTGATCATCATCCTAAACGTTAGTTGTAGGTGGATTAGAACCACTACCAGCTCCTTCTATATAAGTTTGAGTCGGATTGATATACATGGAGTCAAACACAACATAAGCCGACTTAGGAGTTGTGCACTGAGTTCCAAACAAATTATAGAAAAGCCCACTTTCTATCGGATGACCGGGGGTTGGTATTTCTGGAACCAGAATGTAGTACTGAGTCGTTGGTGGATATGGAACTTCTGTAGTAGGGACATGTAGATGAGATGATGATAGAGACGGTTGTGTCATGTTTTGTTGTTGTGGGCTTGATTGGGAGGTCGACGGAACAGAAGGATATGACGGTGGTTGCAAATGGGGATCACAGAGATATTGTTGGACCGATATAAATAATTTGGTGTGCTGTCTAAACCAAATCATATATTATTTGTTGTGGCATAAAAGACCTTCTACGATCTTACCTTGCAACATGTAATTATGACGCTCGTTCCAATGTTGAATTTCTTCCCTCCAAACCCGGTTCCAGTTATCATCAACCCCTTGCCTCATGTCGACCTCATGGTACGCTCTCATGTCCTCAGGTGGTTTTGGTATTTTTTGAGGGAAGCCGAACTGAAGTGTGACCCTATCTGTATGATGTTTTTCAACAATATGATAACAATGCAGATAAGTACATGCAGTCCAAGTGACCATCTCTTCCTCTGAAACTTCATGTTGGAACATGAGATAAGGTCTCCAATAGAACTGATATTTAAAAAAACAAGCTAAAGTAATTATATCAAGTATTAAAAACAAAATATTTAAAAAGTTCAAATAAATGTGAATGAATATATTACTTCGTCAACCATCATGTGATAAATTGTTTTTCAGTATCCTTCTATGTCGTTATGAGAAACTTTACAGAAATTTAAACCACCAGAATTAAATCTGCCAAATATATTAAAAATAAAAATTATAATAAAATTAGTAAAATGGTAAGTAGTTGGTTTTAAATACGTCACTCCGCAACCCAACATTTGTATAATTTCAGATAGACACGAATCAATTAAGAGTGCTTATAATAATCTGAATAATGGGTGGCAAGATCCTCCGTCAAAGCATATGTTTTGTGTCCGAACAATGCTTTGAAGAATAAAGTTATTTCTATGAGTAATAATTTCATTATTAATTTTTATAATTAGTGTAATTTTTAATAATTTCATTCCTAAATTATATAATTAGTGTAATAATGGTTTGTCTACTATTTCAATACATGTTTACTCGATTAATGAGCCTACGTATCGATACTACCACAGAGAAATCGACATAGTAAACCCGGAGGCTTTGAAATGGTTAGACAATATATCTCGACAAGATTGGATTCAAGCATTCGATGGAGGTAGCCGTTGGGGTCAAACGACAACCAACCTTGTAGAGTCGATTAATAGAGTATTAAAAGGCACACGCAACCTTCTCATCACTGTTTTGGTCCAATCAACTTATTTTAAAACAGGGACATTGTTTCCAACCATGGAAAAATGACACGCGTCAATTTTAGCTTCTGGTCAGGTATACATAGAAACTTGCATAAATGTTATGAAATTGGAAATAAGTAAATCCAATAGTCATAGAGTGGAGATAGTTTTGATCGGAGCAACCATACTTTCATGGTCCACGAGACAGTAGTTCCAAGGGAAGGGCGACCAATTAGTCACTTCAATGTAAACCTTCCTAACAAGTGGTGCGATTGTGGAAAATATCAAGGTAAACGTATGCCTTGTTCACATGTCATAGCAGAATGTTCTAGCATAAAATATGATTATTTGAGCCTTATACCTGATGTGTACAAGGAGGAAACGGTACTAAAAGTCTACGACGAAGCCTTCCCACCCATACCAAACAAAGGATATTGGCTACAATATGAAGGTATTAAGTTGTGTTACAATCCACTAATGTAGAGAGTCAAGAAATGTCGTCCAAAAAGCAAACGCATTAGAACTGAAATGGACAATACAGGAGTACCAAAAAAATATGGATTACGTTGGGTACCTAGTCATACTAGGAAACATTGTTATTAATAACAATTTATAACAATTTATTAATATATTATTAACAATAATAATAATTAATAATAATAATTATTGTTATTATTATTTATTAATATATTATTATTATTATTTATTAATATATTATTATTATTAATTATTAATATATTATTTAATATAATTATTTATTAATTTAATCATTTATTAAATTATTAACAATTAAATAAAACATAGAACAAATTAACAAAAATTTAACAAACCCTTTGGGAGGTCGCATCCCCGGCCAGCAACCTCCTACTGGGGGAAAAGAAAAGTTGCTTCAGCTGGTCACACCCCTAGACCACGACCTTCAACTAGCCCAAAAAAGTAGGGCATTTTGGTATATAAATTACAAAATAAGGTATTTTGGTTTAAAAGTTAAAAAAAAGGGATATATTAGTAAAAAAATTCATGTTCCATTGGTTTTTTTTTTATTCAATAATTAATAGATAAATTATTATTTTAGTTTTTTAAAGTGTATAACATTGTCATTTTAATATTTAATTTATCAAAATAATTTAATTTAATTATTAAATAATTTAAATAATTTTTAAAAGATACAATTTACAACTACAATTTTTTTTAAAAGATATAATTTTTTTATTTAAAAATAGTCGATATTTATTAACTAAACTCATTAAGATTTCGAGTATTCAAGTCCTAATTAGATTTACCCATAGCCAATTGACGGTGGCAGCTGTATAATTAAAAGCTAACTTATCTTGTACCAACCAAAAAGAAAACATACTTATCGTATTTATTTTTTGAGTCATAGGATAATAAATAAATTTTGAATATAAAATCCTATAATTTATTTGGTTTCCAATTTCATGTTTTCATTTTTTTTAAATATTTTCATTTTTGGAAATTTCAAGATTTTGAAAGTACATTTGTTTTAATTTTCAAAAAATAAAAATATTTGAAATACATTTTATTTGACCAACTTTTAACTATTATTTAATAAAATATATTTTATAAATATTTTTTTTTTGAAATACACTTTATTTGACCGAATTTTAATAAAAGAATAGTAAAAGTTATAATAACAACTATCACATATATACTAAATGATATTAATTTTTATTGTATTATTTATTCATAAATATTATCACCATATAAAAATGGTACAGTAAATATAATAAAATATATTGTATACTAAACATGACAACCTTCATTTTTAATGGAAAAAAAATAATCTCATCAAGTAGTTCACAAAGCACAAACAAGATTATGGCTCATTAAATTAATTGCTAGTTTACAGCGTATAAAATTTTTAATTTTCATTAATTTATAGCATTTTTGAAGACGTTATTTCAAATAATATTTGAATTCATATAAAATATAGAATTATACCAGATGTCCAATAACTTGATTAATTTAAAGTTTCAAACAAGTTAATTATTATTTTTTTGTCAAATTAATCTTTTTAAATTTCAAGTGAATCTCTATGATTAAAAGATTAACTTCTATCAATTTACAACTCAATATCATTTCTTTGCGAGTAAAACACTCTTCACTAAAAATGCTCTAGGTGATATGTTGCTTATGATAGATAAATAAAATTTTAAGTATAGACAAATAAAATTGTAAATATGGACAAATAATGTCTTTATTTTTCTTTTAATGTACAATCAACTTACTTTATTTTTACTTTCTTGAAAAGAAACTTAATTTATTTGTTTGCCTATGAATTGTTACTTCAATATAAGAGTTTGAACTTATAATATTTAAAGATGAAGTTTAAATTTTTTTAAATACAATTATAAAATAGTCATTATTATTACATTAATTATTTTTGGCCCCATAAACATTACAAAATTAATGCATAGATATTTCTGACATTCTAGTTTAGTCAGCATTTTGCTATAATATACTATTATTTTTTTTTAATTTTAACGACTTTAAATATATTATTATCAACGCATTCTACTAATTTTAAAAAATTATTAATTTTAAAAAATTAATATAACTTTTTTACTGAAAAAAACTTATTTATTTTTTATTCGTATAGTTTTTTTACTATTCTTTTTTATTTGTATAGTTGATATTAATTTTGTCACTCAATTTTTTTCCTTCTTTTTGACTGAAGTTTTGTTACTCAGGTTGATACTAATTTAGTCAACATATTTGTTATATATTTTATTTATTAAAATTATTATCACTTATCTATTATTCACTTTTCTTTCGATTTTAAACTTTTTTATTTAACGTTACTCATGATACCCTTTTATTATTTATTTATAGTAGTAAAAAGAAATAAGACCGTATAATTAAATAAATTGTTACTGTTGAAAATAAATTGTTATAGTAGTAAAAAAATTGTTATAGTAGTAAAAAGGGTATCAAATAAACAGAGCGGAAGTAAAAAGAAAATCAATGTTGTTAAAATTACAAATCATGCCACTACGTTTTTAATTGAAAACAATTTTTTTTTTTAATTATTCATTTTTTCTTGAAATATTTTCAAAGAAAATGTTTTTAAAATTTGAAATAAAAATATTTTTTCTACAATTTTTTGTTTTCAATAAAAATGATAATAGAAGACACTGCAAATAAATATACCATTAATTTTTATAATTCCAAACTTTGAGTTACACAATTTTTAATTTTTTTTTCTACATTTAAATTTCAAATAAATTCCAAAAACACTTTAGCATTTTTTTTATTTTTTTTTGCATGTATAAAGTAATAATTTATAAATATATGATGAAAAAAATAATCATAAAAAGATATTATTGAATTTTTAAAGGCTACACCTGTATTTATTATAAGTATAGAATAGATGATTTCTTCTAATACATTTTTTGAATATGTGAATAAGATTTTTAAAAATAAAAATGAAAGTGAGAAATACACAATTATCAAAAGTATAAATTTAATCTTCAATAAAACTCTCAATAATTTTACTAAGTAAATGTAACATAATTATATAATTTTTTATTGAATTTTTTTTTACATCTTTTCCAATAAATATCAATTTTTTTAATTGCTAAAATACATTTGTTTTAAAAAAATAAATTTAAATTAACAGTACATGTTTGAATTGGTCCTAAAAATACAATTGACAAATTTATCTCAAAAAAGTTTTAATGAATAAACAACTATTTTAGTCGTTGTTATGTTAGTATTTGAATTTATCAAAGTTAAAAATTATTCTCACATGTGTTTGTCGTTAATCAATTTCATTCTTAAATATATCTTTCATTAGTTAGTTTGATTATCTATTATATATTCTGTCAATAAGTTCAATCCATGAAATTTACAACATAAAATTCACTCACACTCAATAATATTAATATAGTATTAATGCATTTATATACTATAGTAACACAAGTCCACATATTTAAGGGCTACAATGATTGTTAACTTTTGTTCTTATATTAATTCAACCTTCTATAATGTAAAATGATAATATAAAGATCATACTATTGTCTAAATATATATTAGAATAGAAAGGGTAATTTAAATTGTCCTTAAATCCTAGTTCAACTAATAAATACTAAGATTGTTAAACTGCACATTATGTCTTGAATTTGAGTTCAAATTTCGTAGTTGTGTATAAATTTCTAATAGTAATTATAATACCTCTATAAAAAAAAAGTAATTTTATATCTATTTTAAATGGTGTGCGATAAACTTATTTCATGAATCATTCTTGACATAGTTACTCTACTTGATAACTTCATATGGACATTGAATATCAATAGTCATTTTGTCAAATTAAAAGTTCTTATCAAATATATTAATTTTATAAAATTTCAAAACTATTTTATATCTCAACAAATAACTTCTAAAATTACTAGTAAATATTGACTATTAGATTACTTAACATCTAATTTATATAAACCTTAGTGTGTATGAACATTAATATAATATGACAATATTCTTTATTGGAGTAAGTTGATACACATTTCAAATGTTGAGATATTGAAAGAATATCTAGAATCTTTGGTAAGTGGATCCTTATCTAAAATCTTTGGTAAGTGGATCCTTAACCATGAAGCATACTTGGTAAGTGGATCATTTTCTTGTTCCGGTCAATATCGTTCCGTTCTGTTCTTGCTCTATTCAACATTGTTATGTTCATGTTTTGCTGTTTTCGTTCTTTTTGTAACTTTACTTTGTTTCTTTTTCTTTGTTCTCTATTTTGTTGATTGTGATTACTATTAGAATTTAATTTTGATGTTGGACTTTGGTTATTAAGTATGATTACCCCCTTTAATTTTGTGTGTTTTGCTATTTTTTTTAGTATTTTTGTATACTTTTTGTATTTTATGTTTAATACTTTAATTTATATATTATTTTTCAACCTTCGCAACAGTGGTCATCCCACTATCCGCGATCCTGCTATCCAATATATAATAATTAAAATAAAACCTGATCCAAAATGAATTCAAGAGCTTTAAAGAAAAAAAAACACAGAACTGCCTTAGTACATGATGAGATGGTCTTTTGCTCATACCAGGCTAACGAAGAAACACAGTTAACAAAAAGAATGCAAAACACTATTCTATTTTTCCTTCTCTTATAAGTTCTAAGTGTAGACTTATTATATTGATGCCAATTATTCAAATTTCATTCAACACAATCTACAATATTACAATTTTTCAGTTTCAACAAATGAAGTTACCAGAGGGTCAGTTTGTTAAGTGACAACATCCAACACATCTGCATCATTTTCTTCCTCGTGGATCTCGACTAAGCCCGTATTTCTTCAGTGTTTTAATGTAATTTCTCATAAGGGTAAACTTGTTGCTTCCTAGATGATTGAAATAATCCCAGGAATAAATACCGGTTTTATGCAAGTCATCAAAATTGAGCCTGGACCATTCAATCCAACAATCAGGTTTTAGTTGAGAGAGAGAGTATTAGATTTAGGCAAAGAATTGTATTTCTAATGTCTGAAATTTGCAGTACCTTACCCCATAATTTCCTACTGGTTCTGCAGACATAATTCCCACATGGCGTCTTCCAGATATCACCTAGATCATCAATAAAAGAAGTATGATTAGGAAGGAATCAACTAAATTCAAATCAAATTTCACAAAATGAGTAATTAGGAAGTATTATGATAGCAACCAAACTGATATAAGGAAACTGAGATATAGATGCACTATTTTCAGAGGTGAAAATCTTCTGAAATGTAACAGTAATTACACCAGAAGCTGTAGGAAAAGGAAGACTATGGCTAAAACCCACGTCGTTACAAGATGGAAAAAATGTAAAGACAATTAATGAAAAAAATCATAACACCATTGATTGAGAGAGATCCAATCTGCTCAACCTAAACCCAGCAGAAGCCACTGCAAAATTTTCTCATGCCCTTCATGCTCCTCCCCCATGAACTTATAGTGGAGAATGGATAAGCTAATTAATTAAATTTGAAGTGTTTAGTAAAATTAGCGGTTGAACTAACTGTTCAATATAAAATGACATAAAAATAAACTTTTAATGATTATTTAAATTTTTCAATTAAGAATCTAAGAAAATGATGGTAAATATGACATGCTATAAGACCAAACGCTACTTAAAGTAGCATATCATAAAACACTATAAGATCATGAAAAAACGCTATAAGCTCGCAAGAGAAGATCGTCACTAAACAATTCTACTTTGATCATACAGTTTATATGCTATAAGTTAGCGATTTGGCCTTGCCAAACAAAGATCGACGTGGGTTGCAGAACCATAGTTATCTAGTAGTTCTCCAGACATGATTCCCACATGGCATCTCCCAGATATCACCAATTTCAATCGGGTCATTAACAAAGGAAGTATCACTACAAACTAGAAAGGAATCAACTGAATTCAAAACAAAATTTCATAGAGTAAGTGATTACGAAGTATAATCATACTAAATCTAATATGGAGTACTTATCTTGTAAATCAAAATTCCACAAATTACTTTTAAATGGTGAAGTTACCTTTTCACCTCCAATTGATCTGATTTTTCCATCAACTGCAGGGCTATTTATTCTGAGAAATTCAGCAGACAACTTGAATACACTACCATTAGCAAATTCCACTTCTACCTGAAACAATCATGTTCAAGGATGTAACATAAACAATAGATGTAATCATTTCAATCAACTCTAATTTCCAACTTAAAACCAATTAAAATTTCAACCAAGGTTTCTATAAGAATGTTGGTTTTGACACTTGCCTTATTGACACAATTTATATTGATTTGATATTTCCATTAAAAGAGGGAAGAAGCTTACATATTTTGGGGCTTGAAGAGAGAATCTGGTTAGGCGTGCAGTTGGTTCTGCCACTGTGTTGAATCTACGAATGGCTGCCATCATAGCTTTGGTTATTCTTGTGACCACAGCCGCCAGCGCAGCAAAAGTAGGGTGATTCTGGAAAGAGGATTTGTTAGTATAGTCATAAATATTAGAAGGAAATTAATATCTATCCTTGGAATAGTAATGTAAGAGGACAAGAGATGCAATGGGAAAGGGAGGAACCGGCCTGATTTTTATGTTTGGTTCAACGAAAAAATTGGTATAAAAATATATTTTCTCACATTTGGATAAAAGTTAAAAAACAAGCAAAGAAAGAAAATATAAAATGAATTTAAAGGATATGCACAGTGTAAACTAGTTTTACAATAACATCCAACAAAATTTCACTATTTCACAACATCACCTCACTTTTGTAGCTGCATATGACATAGAAAAATAGAAGGCCCGCATTGGATGCTAATGTATCACTAAATCACACTGCAGTGTATGCCCATTAAACTCAAAAATACCATAAACCCAACAAAAATTTATGTTCTATGTACTGAGAAAATAAACTCTCCCTCACTCTACCAGTAGCCAAACATAAGGCTCGATATATATATAATATATGAATGGCTATTATTACTATTAGGCACTAACAGGGGACAAAAAAAGTCAACTAGTGGTGATCATTGGTAAGGAACATACATATATGCAAAATAAGAGTAAAAATGACTTCATATAATGAATGACAAACTGAAAGACGAACCAGTATTCCTTTCCAAAGAGCATGGATAAAGTAGCAAAGATGGCAAAGTCAGGAGTAATCATAAAATCTCAATTTGATATTATATGCAGTAAGCCAAATGTCATGTCCCATGAAATGAAAGCGATTAACAACATTATGGGATTAAAATGCAAGATAAGCAATTTGTGAAAGCATTGTTCAAATAGAAAGGACAGATAGAACACTACTATGCATAAGGATAACAAGATACACTTTAAGGGATGTAACCATTTGCAGCAGAGAAATTCTTGTCCTAAAGGGCAATACATTAAAGGCATGCCACAACACTTCCTATACAAGACCTATGCTTCATGGATTAGATTAGAAAAATCATATTGCACAAAGGTACATGTCAAATCAGCATTACAATTCACAAACCTCTTTAGATCAAATCAGCATACAAATTGGCCTTTGTGCCATTGATACCATACATAAGCAATATCAACAATGCAATTGATCTCTGATTTTTCATACAGTTGCCAATTATGGTCATAATAGATATCAAGCACCAAGCACACTCATATGCTACCTAGAAAACTCAAAAAAAAAAAAAAAATTGGGTCTGGAGCATCATTAGAACCATCCACCTAAAGCTAACAATCACTTCCCCTGAAACAATAACAACATGGGCATTTTATCAAGCAGGAGATAGGCAACTTAAAAACCCATTTCTTCAACCTTTATTATTCATTAATAAGAATTAAAAAAAAAAATGAAAATTTGATTATTTTAAGGAGCTTTTAAAAAGTCTGAAATTACAAATACTTTTTCTAAAATAAAAATTGAATTTTATATTTGAAATTAAAGAAACATACACTTCACATAAATCACAAGATTTACACAATCATAAAATAATGTTTCTGAAAGACAAAAATGGATTACCGAACACAGTGATGTCCCAAAACTTGCTAAGCTTTCCTGCTACTAGTTTTGATGCTCTTTTTCTAAGGGATTATGTGTTTTCAATTCGTAACAAGGTGATCACGCTCCTCCGGACATGTGAGTGTTCATAGAAGATAAAATACAGATCATTAGTCAACATATAGTTTTACATCCGGTTCGGACCGACCAGTTGGATCTGTTGAACCGGGGTAAAACCGGATCAAACCATTAATTAATTAATTAAAAGAATAAAGAATAAAATAAAAAACTCTGATAGATTCTTAGACCGGGAGAGCCCTAGTCGAGCTTCAGCCGCCCATCTCCTCTTCCGTCTCATCCTCACGGCCCAGAGCCGCAGATTCCTTCGCTCAAAAGGAGAAGGAGAAAGAAGCACCGTCGCACACTACCACCACCAGGTACGTTCTTGCTTCATTCTTCTTTTTCACATTATTATTATTATTATTATTATTGTCTGTTCTGCAATTTGTTTTTTTGTCTTCTCTTGTTGTTACTCTGCTACAACTACATTACATACAAATACAATCCAACCCATTAATATATATTATTTTTTATATCTTAAGAAATGTAGTTAATAATGTTCAATTGGGTTCATTGACTATTTCGTCTCCTTATTTTTGTTGTTCTAATTTGAACTTTGAACTCATGTATGTCATTCATTGGAACTTATTTATGTGTCATGTTAGTGTTTGTCTTTTTGGTATTGCATATCGACCTTGTGGAATTAGTTTGTTATTATGAATTTTTTAAGGCATGGTATGAAATTTTTAATTGAACTTACAACTTACAAGTATGAAATTTCTATGTGATGAATATTATAGAGTTTTTTAGTAGTTATTGGTCATGCTGTTTAATAAGTGACCTATTGGTTCAACCACTGACCCAGTACTTTGACCTAGTTGATCACCCATCTCTTCAAATAGAGTTAATGTTGTAAAAGTTATTATGCCTCGTGTATGTCTAACTGTTTTGATATATGGATAGGTAACTTCAGCAGCTATCATATTTTTGTTGTATTTGTAATGTTGGTGGAACATGTCAGAAGACTAACTTTAATTCCAACCATAAACCTCTCCATCTTAGAGACAAAGTTACATCATTGCCAATGGCTGAACCAATTCAAGCAGATTCTGTCACAAATGATCCTCACTGGCTTCATCACAGACACCTACGCCGCAAGCAGGCTCATCAACTTCGCTACTCACTCCAATTTTGTTCCTTTCCATTATTCCCTCCGAATATTCAACCGCCTCCACAACCCCAATACCTTCATTTGGAACACCGTCATGCGCGCTCACTTAGAACTTCACAATTCGCCCGATCAAGCTCTCAATCTTTACAAGCTCTTTCTGGTTCAAAACTCTTCACCTGATCACTACACATACCCAATTCTCCTTCGATCCTGCACTGCCCGGGTATCGGAACTCGAAGGAAACGAGATTCATGACCATGTTGTCAAGTTTGGTTTTGATTCTGATGTTTATGTTAGGAACACATTGATTAACTTGTATGCTGTTTGTGGGAACATGGTGAGTGCACGTCGTGTGTTTGAGGAAAGTCTTGTGTTGGATTTGGTTTCCTGGAATACCCTTTTGGCTGGTTATGTTAATATTGGTGATGTTGGGGAGGCGGAATGTGTGTATGACCGGATGCTGGAGAGGAACACGATCGCTTCCAATTCCATGATTGTGCTATTTGGACGAAAAGGCTGTGTTGCAAAGGCACGAAGGCTATTTGATCAGATTGAAGGAAAGGATATGGTTTCTTGGAGCGCAATGATTTCTTGTTATGAACAGAATGGAATGTCTGAGGAGGCATTGATTTTGTTTGTGGATATGAATGCTAATGGGGTTATGGTGGATGAGGTGGTTATGGTTAGTGCTATCTCTGCTAGTACAAGCCTCTCGGTTGTCGGGATGGGGAGGTCAGTGCATGGTTTGGCAGCAAAAGTTGGGATTCAAGATTATGTTAGCCTTCAGAATGCATTGATACATTTGTACTCAAGCTGCGGGGAGATATTGGATGCTCAGAAACTTTTCAATAGTGGTGTCCTGTTGGATCTGGTATCTTGGAACTCAATGATTTCTGGGTACTTGATGTGCGGTTTAGTTGAGGATGCTAAGACATTGTTTGATTCCATGGTTGAGAAGGATGTTGTGTCTTGGAGTGCTATGATATCGGGTTATGCTCAACATGGATGTTTCTCAGAGGCTGTAGCTTTGTTTCAAGAAATGCAGCTTCTCGGAATAAGGCCGGATGAGACTGCTTTAGTGAGTGTCATCTCAGCCTGCACCCAAATGGCTGCTTTGGACTTGGGAAAATGGATCCATGCATATATAAGTAAAAATAAATTGCGTGTTAATGTCATTTTGGGCACGACACTTATAGATATGTATATGAAATGTGGATGTGTCGAAAATGCATTAGAGGTTTTTCATGCAATGGAGGAAAAGGGGGTTTCTACCTGGAATGCTCTCATTCTTGGGTTGGCAATGAATGGTTTGGTAGAGAAATCACTTGACATGTTTGCAGATATGAAAAAAACCAAGACGCTTCCTAATGAGATAACATTTATGGGAGTTCTTGGGGCCTGTCGACACATGGGCCTAGTGGATGAGGGGCGCCACTACTTTAGTTCAATGACGCAAGAACACAAGATAGAACCAAACGTTAAGCATTATGGATGCATGGTTGATCTTTTAGGACGCTCAGGTTTGCTTAAAGAAGCAGAGGAACTGATTGAGAGTATGCCGATGGCACCTGATGTCGCTACTTGGGGTGCTTTGCTTGGGGCTTGTCGAAAGCACCATAACAATGAAATGGGAGAGAGGTTGGGAAGGAAACTCATCCAGCTAAAGCCTGACCACGATGGTTTCCACGTTTTATTGTCAAATATATATGCTTCAAAAGGAAATTGGGGAGATGTTCTTGAAATCAGGGGAATTATGGCACAGCATGGGGTGGTGAAGATGCCTGGTTGTAGCATGCTCGAAGCAAATGGAATAGTTCATGAATTCCTTGCGGGAGATAAGACACACCCTCAAATAAATGACATCGAGCATATGTTAGATGTAATGGCTGCAAAATTAAAGATTGAGGGCTATGCACCAATCACAAGTGAGGTTTCTCTAGACATAGATGAAGAAGAGAAGGAAACTGCCCTTTTCAGCCACAGTGAGAAGCTTGCTGTTGCCTTTGGGCTAATTACTATTGCCCCACCAGCTCCTATCAGAATAATGAAGAATTTGCGCATATGCAATGATTGCCATACTGTAGTGAAGCTAATCTCCAAAGCATTTGATCGTGAAATTGTAATAAGGGATCGTCATCGCTTTCATCACTTTAAGCATGGTTCTTGTTCCTGCATGGATTTTTGGTAGCAAAACTGTTTGTGCAATTAAAATGAATGTGTATAGGAAAACACACTGAACTCATAATCTTAACAATATTCTGGACTCAAATATGTAAGCGTGTAGCATTGAAGATTTTTCCAGATTTGGTCTGTCTCAATGATGTTGAATCAAATGATTTTTGTATGCTGCAAGTTGTTCCCAAAAGCTCTTGTTGGTAAGAGATTAGGGCAACAGAGCACGGGATACTTCACAAGATATCGATCCAATTTCTCTAATGCTGATAACAAAATCTTTTCAAGTCCTGGACTTTGAGGAGATCAATATCTAAAGAAATCTATTACATTGGTTGCAGGTATCTTTATATTTTTAGCCTCTTTACATATATAAAGTGGCCGAGTCTGAGGTAACAACTTTCCCACAAAATATGGTATTTTTGGAGTACAAATGTTAAATAATTTTGGTCTAGTTCTGTAAATAAAGTAATTAATAAAATAGTTAATGTTATGGTATGATTAGTTGGCTAGGTATTTGGGTGTTAATAAGGAGAATGCATGCACAGTACACTGCACAAACTGTGAAATATTAATTAAATGTGAGATATTATTTTTAATTTTTATTGTGACATTTAGTATTAAGGGAATGTGTTAATAGTGGCTTAGATCATTACACCTTAACTAAGGATCAAATTGTAATTACCAGTACCAGCCACTTCAGCGTACATAGCCACTGCTTTATTTTTATTGGGTTATCATCAATTACCTCAGTAGACTTACACTAATCACTTCAATTTTTCAATTGCTGAAAATTACAGAAACCGAAGAGTCGTTGCATATCTAGATGAAATGAGCAAGAAACCAGTTTTATGAATTGGTCTTCTGATATGCCATTGATAGAGTCTGATCCTTTCCCCTGTTTTTGGCAACAAGACAGGTTCGGCCTCTCCTTTTCAAATTATTTTCTCTGTTTTTCTCTTTTTCAATGTTTTTCTTTGCTTTTTCCTTTCTGATTTGGATACTGATCTTCTTCGTCTTTCTCTTTTTGTTTTTTGGTGTTTAGCAAAGTTTTAAAGAATAAGAGTGTGCTGTCAAGAAAACATAAAGATGCCACAGTTGTTATTTTAAGCTTTTTCTCTTTTTCTTCTTCAATTGGCTTTTAGCAGAGTTTAAATTAGTAAAGGGAGTGTGTGCTTCCTGTTAATCGGCGAACTAGGTTTTGTGCTTCTTAACTCTAATTAACAGCTTAAAATTGATACTTAAGTGTCCCATTTTTTAAAAAAGTTGTACTAATGGATGGACTACTTAGCAAAGAAATTCATAAGGAAAGCACATGATTTATATATGGTAGCCGCTGATAAAGCTCTTGTTTGGCCGTGCAAAGAAATTCGCTGAATTGGAATTTGTTTCAAAAAATATTCCATCATATCAAAGCTAAGGCCATTTGCCTATGTATGGTTTCTGATTTCAATAGGAAAACAATCCCATTCTCAATGAAGTTGGTTCTCATGGATACTGAGGCCTGCTTTATTGTTTTCCTGTTCACTGTATTTTTCAATATATTTCAATATGCTTTCTATTTCATTATGGTTTTTAAAATTCTACATATTTTGAAATCTGTTTTGATGAACTATATATTATGGTAGTTAAGTTTGCTTTATTGTTTTCCTGTTCAATGTATTTCATGATTGTTGAACTATGTTTTGATGAACTAAGTCTTTGTGTAACATGGAGCTAGGATCCATGCTTCCATAAGGGTTCTCTTTATTCATTTGAGCTTGTGAGTCTTGCTGCTGGTGGATGTAATTACAGGAAAACCCACCACAACTGCAAGCTTAATTTTCAGTTTCCAGTTATTTTTGTGTCTTTGGATATTGCCACTGGGCCTAGGCATGTCTATGAATTTGTTCCTATCTCATAACATTGTTTGTGCACACTTTATGAAAAAAAGTGTAAGTAACATTTATAGTCTATTGCCTTTCTGGCTTGAAGTTGAGTAGAGAGAATGATCTTGATTGGAAGGAGTTTGCTCCTAGGATTGAAGATTACAATCATTTTCTGTCCAAGCTTATTGCTGGAGGGATTGGTCAGATTGTTAAGGGTATCTTCATTTGCAGCAATGCTTACACCAACAAGGTTTTGTTTTACTGTCAAGTCATTTTCTATTTTCTATTTTCTTATTTTAAAATTTGTATTAATTTTACTTATTAATCAGGAGTTATTTTCAATAAAAATGTTAAAAGAGTCTGTAGTTTTGGAAATAATAAAAATGTCAAAAGAGTTATTTTAATTATTTCTAGAATGCATTATCCCTAGCTAATATTCCATCTTTTGTCCATCATAATGGTTGACTTCAAGTGTCTCAGTTTTTACTAGCAAGTTAATTTCAACCAAAATTTTAGAAAATAAAAACAAAAATGTTTTCACAAAGTAAACAATTACTAGTTTTTCGTTTTTTCTTTTCACATCTTGTTTTAAGAAGCATGAAGAACATTTTAATCTCCTGAGGCTACAAAGTGCATGTTGAGAATAATATGCCTAAATATCTTTAGAAGATTTTATTTAGATTTAAATATATTTAAGATTTAGAATAAGATATCATTAGGATATATAATTTATATTTCTGTTTTGAATATGTTTAAGATTTGTACTTTATTTTATGGATATGATAAGTTTTTAAACTACAATTTTGCTCTATATATAGATCAATGAATAAAATTTAGAACATGAGATTTTACACAAAAAGAGGAGTCTTCTTCGTACAAAATATATCACATATAATCCTGTTTCCGCAAATACAAATAACCAAAACACGCCATGGGTGCATGCAACATCATCTTGACTTTTCTCTTTCTCTTCTGATGATGCAGACAAAGTTCTGGATCCAGCTGAAAAACAAAATCTTTCTGCCACTTCCAAAGTTGCATCCAAAATGAGTTCTAACAGGTAAAGGCTTGACTCAATCCGAACAACTGATTCTACTATTTCCTTCAAGCTTCCCGAATTCAAATTTTCTTTTAGTCCTCAACTAGCATCAGTTCCCAAATATAGAGCTGTCTCTTATTATAAATATCATATTATGGCCAAAAACAAGGGTCAATAAGGTTCCAGCAATGTTACCTGAAAAATAATTTGAGACACCTAAATTTGACAACTTTTTATATGGTAAACGTAATTCGTACATGTGGTTAATGAGTATATCAAGATCAGATACCTCATTAATTATTAACTAAATTTTATAAACTACAACTTTGAACATTATGGACCATAATTTTAGGTGTTTCAAATACATATAGATTTAAATCCCTGAAAATTGTGGTTAATGAAATTCAGTAGATTATTAATGAGTTGCAACACCTGATGTATCTATTCCCCAAATTTAACACTTCATTAACCACATTTCACGTGTGCGAACTGCATAAACCATATAAAATGTTGTCCAATTTAGGTGTTACAGATTAATGTTCTAATAACCTTCAAAATAATATCTTCAATAGAATAGACTTAGTTGTTGCTAACAAATGTTTCTTGTGCACTGATAAAAATTATGCCTTGTTTTTCAATATATTATTATTATTTACATTTAAATTCATCCATCAAATTTGGCCAACAGGTTTGGGGGAAATGCAGGGGAAGCTACTAAGCATGTGTTTGCACCTGCAGGACATGCCGCTAATAACACTGCGTGGAATGTCTTTAAGATACAAAAGATCATCAATCCAACTTCTTCAACAACCAGTGGCGTACTGAAAATTTCTGTCAAAAATACAAGTTTTAAATATTAAAATTCCAATCAAGTTTCTTTATACTAGTTTGTGAAAAAATTGTGGTGCAATTAATTATTACTTGATGTTTAGATTATTCATTTCTGTTAGAATATTAGAAAATATCTTATAAGATCTTTTATATTATATTAGAGTATCTTGAGTTATTTCTTAGGATCAATTTATAATCATAGAGATATCTTAGAATATCTCTCATTATTATTATGATTTATTCCTTATTTACGATTGAGTCTATGTTTCTCTATAAATAAAGATTAATATTGAGTCTTTTGTAATCAATTTAGCATAAAGCTATTATCAATAAAATTCAAACTCTTATTATTTTCTCTTCTCATTTTCTCTAAAATCCCACAACTTCAATATGGTATCAGAGCCTATTTCGATCCTCCTTGAACGATCTCGCATCTATTCCGCTGTCGAGTTCCCAACAGTTTGGGAATATATAATCACAGTTTCTCTTTTCCAATTTGATCATTCCTTTTCCGTTCAGCTCGCTATTGCCGCTGTCACTGTCACTGTTTCCAGCGACTCTTCCGCAAACGACCACTCCATCAACTTCGCCCCTTTCAGATCGGCCCACACCTCAAAGTGCACTGCAGAAAGCCATCGCACGCGCCTTAGTGTCCACCGCACGTCAGATCCACGCGTCGCCTCTCTTCACTGCGCGTCTGGCAGCCGTTTTAGACGTGACCTTTTTTGTTGAACTTGCCTCGACCTCACGTTCCAGATTTGCCCTTACTTTCCAATTTTGATCAACGAAAATATGTGTTAATGTTCAAACAACCATTATCTTTCCTGTTTTGGACGCATTTTCTCACTCCGTTGATCGATCATGGTTTCATTTCATTAGAGTCGCGCTGCTTCCTCTTTGGTGTTTGTTATGCAATTTAGTTCTTACTAATAGATTATAACAGTGGCTTCTATTCCCACCGACGATCATTGCGGTGGTGTCCCTTTTCCCACAGATGAATCATATTAGTGATGACTTCTTTTTCCATTGATGGTCATTCTAACAATGTCTTTTATTTTCATGTCACACTTTAGCATGACAATTTGTCCCAGATGTACTGACCTTGCCTTTCTCTCCTTAAAGCACACCTCTCCAATATTATCGGTTTGAAGCTTCCAAATGCAGTTTTTAGAAGAATAGACCTTGCTTTGTTCAATTGCTTGCCATCAATTTCTCTCAAGCTGATCATCATATAAGCTATTTGGTTAGGCTATATTTTTAGCAATTATCTTCGACTTCACCTGCATCCCTGAGTTGTTTTTCCATCATTTTTATTATTTTGCAGAGCAAAACATTATTTTCTTGTAACAAGCTAAAACTTAGTAAGCTTTAGCTTGAGGGGGAGTGTTAGAATATTAGAAAATATCTTATAAGATCTTTTATATTATATTAGAGTATCTTGAGTTATTTCATAGGATCAATTTATAATCATAGAAATATCTTAGAATATCTCTCATTATTATTATGATTTATTCCTTATTTAGGATTGAGTCTATGTTTTTCTATAAATAGAGATTAATATTGAGTCTTTTGTAATCAATTTAGCATAAAACTATTATCAATAATATTCAAACCCTTATTATTTTCTCTTCTCATTTTCTCTAAAATCCCACAACTTCAACAATTTCAATTTCAAGCTTTCACCTTTTAAGAATCACTAAGGCCTAAGCTTTGTCTTCAGAAGGATGTAACATAAGGTGAATTCAATTTTAAAAACAATAAAATGGAAATGAATTGATGCTTACAAATTTTACTTACTTTATGGCCAAAATTAGATTATCTTGACAATTTTCTATAAAGATTAAACAAAAAGAAATGTGCACACGCAAAAACAAATCATTTACCATTTGAAGTACTATAATGCATTTTATGCAACCAGAAATTTCAATTGAATATTTTATCTTTAGTTTTTTGTTTTAATGTGATCTTTTCAATTTAAAATATGTTAGAAAAGGCCTATATTAGTATAAGTTTGTAAAATAAAGAGCCATTTTGGAACTTTTAGCACTACATAATGAGACAAATGTGTTTGGCTGAGGTTTATGATTCAACACATACAAGAGACTTGTGGTTTGGTCTTTTGAGAGAATAAACCTTTATGAAGATAATCCTAAGTCATTCATGAACTTAGAAGAGTGGCCCTATAGCCTTCCACAAATTCACTAGTATGATAATCTTGTGGATATTTTCACATGATGAGTGCTAGCAACACACTCCTTCATATTGGTTAAAATTCATGTGGGACCCACCAAATTATGTGGGTCCCATTTAAATTTAGCGAGACTCACATGAATTTCAACCAATATGAGATATTGTTGGAAAATGTGTTAAATTATTCTTTTCACAAAGGCACTACCAAATAAAACATTTGAACATCAAGTAGTTCCAGGAATACTCTATTTGACACACTCTTTTATTGGATACTTTTTTTCGTTTATTATAATTTTCTCCTAATTGGTTTTTCTACTAAGATTTTAATGAGACATAGTCTCAATGGACACCCAACGGCGAATGTTATGAATATAAGTTTTAGTGGATGTCCATTTATTAGTCTTCCACATTTCTATAACTCGCATTAGGTAATGTGTAAAACCCTTACCATGTGTTTGAAATATGGTAATAAATTCACACATTTTAATAAAATCATAGGCAATCAGTTAAAACATTGTAAGTATAATCACTTAAATAACTTATAACTATATAAGATACATTGTTTACAAGTACTTTTAAATGTACCAAGTAAGTTAAAATTACAACTTTAGCAAATAATAAGGTCCAAAGTATTATCCTCTGATACATCCGAATTATACATCATATTAATCGAAAATAAAATCTAAATAACATGATCATCCTATGATTGCTGGAGTCTAGCCATCAACCCCTCTTATCTTCTATAATACATAAGAAAATAGAGGGTGAGATAATAATCTCAACGAGTTCTAAAAAGAGGAGGGGTAGTTCAAAAATTCTTTTTATAAAAAAAATAACATAAATAAAAAATGAATATGAAGATTCTACTAAAACTTTAACTTTAAAACATGTAAAATAACATTTTCTTATTTTCGTTTAAGTATGGAAACATGACATAAATCCTCTTTTTCTTTTAAGTATGGAAATATAATATATCCTCTTTCTTTTCCTTAGAGTACGAAAAAGTTTCTCAATTATTTTGATGTGGGTCACCAAGATTATTGAGACCTCTTTGTAAAATTGGTCTGGCCTGACCCTAAACCGATGTCCTGATTCATTCTTCCTTTACCCATGATATCATGCCTGAAACAATCCTCAAATGTCCCACCGTGTACTTAGACCATCCGTGCCATGATTTGATGAATGCAATGCATATGTAATACCATGTATGCAATGCACATTTCATCAACATATCTAATACACCCACTTAATCAAACTCAATATGTTAATACATATCTGGAAGATAATTAACTTCAATCATTCCTCAAAGAAAGTCTTAGTTAAGTAATCGTTTGGTTGGAAGCAGTCACTTAGTTAGGCAGTCTGATCAAGGAGTTTGGACCAGAGACAATATGACCAGAGGCAAACTTTGACCAGAGGCAGCGTGATCAGAGGAACTTAGGTTAGAGGCAGCATGACCAAAAACAGGTTCTGACCAGAGGTAGTGTAATTAGATGAACTTGGATTAGAGGTAGCATGGCTAGAAGAAAATTCTGACTAGAGGCAAAGTGATCAGAGGCAAAATTGCCTAAGAACAAAAAGAGAATCAGAGGCAAAACTGCCTAGAAACATAAAAGAGAAATCAGAGGTAAAACTGCCCCTAAACAGAGAGGAGAAATGAGAGGTAAAACTGCCTATAAAAAGAAAAGAGAAATGAGAGGCAAAATAAAAGAAGAATCAGAGGCAGAACAACATACAATGAAATTCTGGGAACCCATTAACACCATATTTCACCCATCACAATTTACTTTATTCCTTAAATTCTTAACACATCATGAACATCACATATTCTTAACACATCATAAACTTCACATATACAGAATGCATGATTTCAGATGCACTTAAATGCAGTTTCACAAAACATTTCTTACATGCTAAAATTTATAGTTCTTTCACTCTCAGATTTTAAGAAAACCCAGAACTAAACCCTAAAAATTGAATGTTATAGTTAATAAATTTTCATTTTATTAATTATTTAAATAAGTGGACTGTTACTAATTTTGAGTTGCGAGACATGAAAAACATCATGCAAACCTGACAAACAGGGTGGTAAGGCTAGTCTATAGATTGAGGAACCTATCCTCTACATGATCTGGAAGGGTCCAACAAAACGAGGGATGAGCTTTTTGACCTTTAACACTATTCCAAAACCAACAATAGGGGTAACTCTAACGAATACATAATCACCTTCATCAAACTCCAAGGGTCTTCTTCTATGATCAACATAACTCTTTTGTCTACTCTAGGCTATTCTTATTTTGTCACAAATGACTTTGATTTTCTCATTAGTTTCTTGAATAACCTCAGGTCGTAGAATTCCCTTTTCTCCTACTTTTGACCGATATAGAGGAGTTCTACACTTGCACCCATACAATGCCTCATACAGAGCCATGCCTATACTAGCACTATAACTATTGTTATAAGCAAACTCTATCAGAGGCAAGTGTATGTCCCAACTTCCACCATCCTCTAAGACACAAGCCCTCAACATGTCTTCCAAAGTATGAACGGTCCTTTCAATTTGGCCATCAGTTTGGGGATGGTAGGCAGTGCTAAGATGCAAACGGGTTCCTAAAGACTTTTGGAAGGCTTTCCAAAATATGAAAGTGAATTTGGGGTCCCTATCTGATACTACACTGTAAGGTACTCCATGTAGTATCACTACCTTTTTTTATGAACAACTTTATGATGACTCTTCATCATATGCATATTTTCCCACTGTTTTAGTCTTATTTATCCTCAATCGTCAGTTAAATTAAGGATTTATTTGATACATTTTGTTGATTTTTGTTCTTTGAGTTAATAAAATGTTTTTTGTTTTTATTTCGTTGATTAAGTAGGAATTTGTCGTAATTTTTATTTCGACTCATTAAAGTTATAAAACGGGCTTAATCGATTTGCCAATCGATTATCGCAAGTCTTGTTTTTCTTGAATCTTGAAACTATACAAACCAATCGATTTCCCAATCGATTCTTTTAAAAACACTTTTCAGTAAATTATGTGCAGACTTATATGAATCGATTGCATAATCGATGTCAGGTGTTTTGTTCCAATAATAAAGTCACACCAATCGATTACTTAATCGATTTACTAAGTTACATAATCGATTCACAAATACACATAATCGATTTGGCCACAAACTGAGAGTTCCCTGTGATTTCAAATATTTGTGTCAATCGATTTGCCAATCGATTGTGTTTAAAACAGGAACTTAGCTAATTTCATGTTAATCGAAGTGTCAATCGATTTGGTAGTATTTTTCTGAAAAGTTCTTACCAGTTGTTTAGTTCAATCGATTTCCCAATCGATTGATACCAAACTTAACATGATTGAAATTCTCACAATAGATTGTCCAATCGATTGTGTTTGTCACATATCATGTTACTTTTGAAATATTATTTAAGCAATCAATTTTTCAATCGATTAGCTTAGTAAATGGATTGTCCCTGTGACTTTCCCAATCGATTTGTTTCAATCAGTTTTTACTTTGTGATGTGCACAATCTATGTTCCAATCGATTAGCCTGTAAATCAGGTTGCCACTGACTTGCACAATTTTTATTTCTGATTGTGCCAGTCGATTGCCTAATCGATTGTGTAGGTCAATGGACCACTTAATAACCAAGTCTTTCCTTAGCCAGAATCCCTCCAATACAACCTTTTTGTATTATCCTTCCCTTCTATTTTGGGGATCATACAATTATACATAATATAGGGTTTAGAATATTGTCTTTAATTAAATACATTTAGATCACATGATGAAAGCTCAACAGTTACTTTGTAATTTAGATTGAAATAATTTTAAATCGTGATAATAAACTCATAATTCACAATATCATACAACCATAAATGTTTATCGCTTGATTGAAATTATTTCTAATCGTAGGATCAAGAATTTAAAACATATTTTTCATCATAATTATTCAATTAAATTAGACAATTAAATTCACATAATTGAAATTTAAGTCATTAATGACATAAAATAGTTAGAAAATCAAGCCCTTAGTACAAAAAGAAGTAGAGAGTTTAAAATTAATAAAATAAAACAATCATACGATGAACAAGTAAAAATCATAAAGATTATAAAATGTAACAACTTAAATAAAATATAAAAGACAATGCCAATAAAAGCATGCAAGTAGTTATAGAGATTTTAAGTTTGAAAAATTTAAATAACACAATTAAACCAAATATTTAAAACATATATTTAATAGCAAAATCATGGAGGTTATACAATTGATGACACATAATAGAAATTTAAGTAAAATTTAATAATTAGAAAACCAAGCAATTAACATATTTAATGACACTTAATAAGAATTTAAGTAATTCTTAAAAATTCAAATTCAAAAAGGTTACACAATTAATAACTTAATAAAAGTTTAAGTAATTAATAGAATTCGATTTCAAGAAGGTTACATCATCAATGACACATAATAGAAATTTGAATAATTAGTAAAATTCAAATAATTAGAAAATTATACGATTAACATGAATAACATATCACAAGAAAAAACATGCGACATACATGAAGCGTCCCATCCCACCAATGTCCGAGAATTAGTGCTCTAATACCACATTGTAACGCCCTGGATTTTGATCCAAGACATTACTTAAAAATATTTATTTTCTTTCAAAAACGACATTAAATTTTTTTTTAAAGTAGTCCATCACATGATCAATAAAATTTGTCTAGTAAATAGTTTGATTTAATTTTAAGAAATAACACAATGTAATTTATGGGATATTATTATTTTTATAAAGGCAATTCACTAATTGTAGAAAATGTTCACTTAAAAATGGAATAATTCAAGTTTTTCCTAGCAGAAGGACCCCGCTTCCGCATTTTTATTTAAAATCGACGATGAAAAATAAATCAACTTAAAAATTGTATCACAACGCTCTTATCACTACAAGTATTATTATCATTTTATTAAGGTACCCCTTTTTCCCACGCGCGTGCGCCAAGCAAACGTCATTCATGCAACTCTTCGATATCGTTAATACCTAAATGTTGGTGTAAGGGATCAGTTCATCCCACGGCAAAATTAGACCAAATAATAAGTTGACAACTATAAAATATAAATATAAAATATTTTTGTAATAAAAGATTTAGAGAAATTGATTTTTATAATTCATAAGGTGTATCAAAAATTATAAAATATATCTAAACAACAAGTAGTAACTCACCTTAGAACAAATAATTATATAGAAATAACAATGGCAATAAAATGTATGCAAATTATGCATGTCCTAAACATACATGATCCGGATATAGTCAGCCACTAAGGCGTCCACAAAGATGCATATGGTATGTCATGACAATGATAATGATGTTTGAAATGTACAAATCACTAGCCACTTAGGCAACCACAAAGAAAAATCATAACACAAATAACCAGCCACTTAGGCAACCACAAAGAAAACTATTCATTAATGCATTCAATAATCAATTTCCTTATATTGTTAAAATGAAAAATATAAAATTCTCATCAATTTCCTCAAGACACATATATTGTTCATAAAAGTCAAGTTTTAAAATTTTAAATATTCAAGAGTCAAAAATTTAAAATTAAATACATCATAATAAACATGTTAATAATCATATCATTTTACAAATTATAACTTTATAATTAAGTACTCTAAAACATGTATGGCATTGAACGTTTTCACAACAAACATATTGATGAAGATATGATAATAAAAATATAACTCTATAATTAATTTCATCAAAATAGAAACAATCAAAACATGATAGTTAATTTCTTTACGACGGAAATAAAATCGACATTTTTCTTTTAAGACATCCAGACATCATATCAATATCTTACGAATTGCTAATTTAATATCTAGCCTAACTCTGCATGGGGAAAAAGCCCTTACCTTGGACGCTTTCCTTCCACGTACCACTATATAGCCCTCGAAAATCTCACCAAGATGAATAAAAGTTTATAGCTTCGATCAGAATGCGAGGAAATGTAAGGATGGTTGTTTGAGTGGCTTAGAAATTATTTGAGATAGATGTAGTGTTGGTAATGGCGTGTGAGTGATTATGACTTATTTTTCTCTACTGCAAGTTAATCGTGTATGTGACTAATAAATGAGGCATAAGGTTGATCAGAGAGAATGAATAATTCTCTTCATTGGGTTTAATTGCACACATGAATAAGGAATTAAATTGAAATAATGTCATTCAATGACCAACCGTTAAGAATTAATTGGCATTCATGTATTTATTCTTGCTAGTTACACATTTGAATGGACACAATATAAACTAAATATTATAAAATATAGTTATAAAAATAGTAGTGTGGGTGATTCAATTTTGACTTAGTCAAAATTGGCTTGGTCATTGTTCACTCTAAGACAAATATTTCTACGAATTTTACTTAGTCAATAATAAAAATCCAAATAATAAATTATTTAATATGAAAATACTTTATCAAATAATTAAACATCCAAAGAATAATTATCTTACAATCGTCACACTAAATTAATAAAAGGATAAACAAAACTAACGATTTTAAATTAATTAATTAAAAAAAAGGGTGTTACATTTTTAAACTACCCCTCCCTTTATTTTGTGAACTCGCTGAGATTTTATCTCACCCCTTTATTTTGATATTAGGAAATGGAGGAAACTAAGATACGTGTTGAGCATCAGAGGATTCGTCCCCTCCCTTTATTTTGTGAACTCGCTGAGATTTTATCTCACCCCTTTATTTTGATATTAGGAAATGGAGGAAACTAAGATACATGTTAAGCATCAGAGGACTTATTAGTTTTAAATTCTGATGTATTGAATTATATGAGGTAATAAAAATTGGTTTAAGATTTAAATTAGTTCAAGTTGTAATATAAACTTATGAATCTACCAACATAAGTTGTAAACTATATTTTGAATGTAGTTTTTAGTTGTATTTTATTATTCTAATTATTATTTTATTATATTTGCCTCTGTTTTATTAAGGTGTATGGATTCAATTTCCATATTCTAAATAATTGGTATTGGATCTTACATTTTGATATCAAAGCCAGATCAATTTAAATAGTTTTCCTTTACTTGACATTCTAATTTAAATAGTTTTGTGTATGGTATGCATAATTATGATTGAAGGATCTAGGAGGCGATGGAGACCAAGAAGGATCTTTACCCCTAAAGATAGTATGACTCCATCACCTACTGCTAAACTCTAGGAAAGGGTGATGGAAGTTATTTGAATGCAAGCCACAATAAAACAATCACAAGAAAATACAATGCAATGCATGAGCATAAACTCTACTTCACAATTTGGTATAATTCTAACTCTGAAGTACTTGGTTAGGAGGCTTGATACTATGCCACCACGCAAGTGGACGGATAATTCAAATAGGTCATGTCCTCATAGATACCTTCAACTCAACCCGAAACACATATATGCGACAGTCAAGGTAAACTTGTATTGCATGGTAGCTCCCAACATTCAATGACTACCTCAAAGTCATCTAGGAATTCCCTACCCGAATACCTCAAAGGCCTAAAACTCTTGCCTTAAGACTCAATAGTAGACCGCCACGATCAGGCTCATTCTGTTGTACTTCCCTGAAATCACTAGGCTTGTCAAGCCCTACGTATATGATAACATAATAATCTTCACTTCAAAAATTCTAATCAACTTCAAAAATTCCCAACATCTATTTCCTCCTCTTGTTGGTCTAGACTACTCCATTAAGAGCATTATCTTTAGCACAAGTTAGAATCACCACTATTTCATCAACTATAGGATGACATCAACATACTCATCCCAATTTGATAACATCTCAATCGTCACTCACCATCATCATTATTTATTAGTATATCACACAATACATTTTTCAAGGTTTATCATCACATCACAAATTTATAACATCATTATCATCAATTATACATCATCATCATCACAAAAACTTATACCATTTAATGCATTCATCTTTTATTATCACATCACATAACCTTATATCATAAATGCATCCATCTTTTATTATCACATCACATAAACTCGTCTAATTAAACATATGCACAAAATTCATTCGATATCCAATATCAAAATAATATCAATACCACACATTCAACGAAATTAAATATATCAAGACCTTATAAATGTTTCTATTCCACATTTTAATCTCACAATTTCTATATTTTCACATTAATTAATTTATCACTCAAAGGGCTACTGAAGTACGTAGCGAGTAGGATGAATCGTTGGGAAATACGGTTTTCCCGTTCATCTCACAATATATTATACTCATGAATTCAAACGTTTTCTCACCCCACACCTTATTTCAATGCTTTCACATGTTAATCCAAGTCCACCAGAGAGATACCTCCATTCATCGGGGTAACTAGTATCTCCTACTCGTGTAGTCAACTACTTGAGGTAGCCATAATTGTAGTCATTCAAATTCAAACATGGATAACAAAAAATATCTTTAATTTGGTTCAGGAGTGCGAAGACAGCGCCACAACTACTACTCCTTACTTCAAATTCAAAATTCACTTAATTACACATTCGCAATAGTTTATTTGTAATTTACAACTAGTTACAACAATAAAAAAAATAACACTTAAATTAATATAAATCAACAATCAAAATTAAGAAATATAGAATTATCTCACTTTTAAACACTCTCAACTACTCTAAACATTATACACAAATTCCCAACACTTAGAAAATCTGAAACACAAACACTTTCATATTCACATAATCATATATACATCCCAAGAATTAAACCAACTATTTGACACAATGATTCTATGTTTATTTCACAAATCAAACACTAATTTTAAACACATAACATCTTTTTACAACAGTCCAACCATTACAAAGTTATGATAAAAAAAAATTTCGGAGTTAATCCTTATCACTTAACACAAACTGAAATAATAATTTTTCAATTAGACGATAAGGTAAGTAACTATCTATACTAGAAATTAGTATAATAATTAGCAAACAAAAATAAATCAAGTAGTGCATAAACAATTTTAGTGGTTAAACAATATTCTAAATATTAATTTTAAAAACTTAAATTATTTTAAAAGTATCATTAATCTTTAACATCCTAAAATAATTTTTTTTTCTTTGGAATTCAAAGCGTTTTCTTAGGTTACTTCTTAGTAAATCATACAATTTCTTAATAAATCATATTCTATATATATATTTTAAAAATCAACACAACTCCAACACAATTTAATTCTCTAAAATAAGTCAACAATAATTCAAAAAAAAATTATTTTCTCTTTACAAAATAATAACTCCTTCACAATTTGTTTTCTAAAAATACTAGCTTTAGAGTTCTATCAACTTGAATATTCAAAATTGCTTTTGCTAATAACATGAATTTCATACCATTTCAAATTCACGACGAGCGTTCTAAATTAATTTCGAAAGCACTATCACAACTTTAATCATCTAGATACAACCATCAACACTTCCAAATGATATAAGACTAAAAGTTATCCCTTAAATTCGATCTTTCTTCAAAGTTAGCATCTCAAATTAAATTTTTTTTTTTATCACCGAACATGAAAATCAATATTTCAACTTTTATTAGACTCAAGTTATGTGCTCTTTATATTAAAAAAAAAAACAGAATTTTAACATTTTATAAATATTTTTGAAAACAAAATTTTTAATTGACGACAATATCTACAACATTAATATCTTAAAATCAATAACAATAGTAATGATAATAGTCACCAAAATTATTTTTTTTACACAAACCAACTTAAAATCAAAAATAAGAATTTTTTTAATCAAAATTAAAACTATAAACATAAGAGATATATTTTCTATTAAACTCAAGGTTTAGTAAGAAACATCTTTTATTTTTAATTGGGTTTCAACAAAAATAATAATAATTTCTAACTAGTAAAAGTCAATACTTGAAGCCTAAAACATATAGCTCCTACGGAAATCAAAGTTTCAATCAATTAGCTATTAGTGCAATCATTTTCAGCAAATTCATATCAAGACTAAATATTTTAAACTGATTAAAGTTAAAACTGAACTTTAAAACAACAATGCCAAAAAAATAAAACTCATACTTTAAACTCTAGATATACTAAATGGATTCAGAGGAAAACTAAAATCACTAATAAAATATATGAATTAATCAAGTTTACTAATAGAAACAACTTCCTAAAATTTGAGAAAAATCAAATTCTCCACACAAACACAAATAGGTAAATTATATCAATTTAATAATTAGGATTACCTCGATAACATTAATAAATTAAAACATATAGCTGGCTAATAATAAATATTTATTTTCAATAATTCACATGAAACAAGAGAGCAGAAAATAATAGTTAGGCGCACAAGCCTCAAGTCCACTAAATAAGTAATTAACGTAATCAAGTCAACAATTCAAATTAACTTAAAATTTAAGAAATACTCTTATGGTTTATTTAGTCTTTTAGGAGGTGAGTTCCAAAATCGTGTTGATAGTATAGTATAATATAAAAAGATTGTATCATAACACATAATCTCATTATAATATAACATCAAAGTCACTTAAATAAAATCATTATCTCATTATAATATACATCAAATCATCTAAGAGAAACTATTATCACTTTTGAAACACATTAATCACAATAAAACAATCATAAGAAAATTCAATATTATGCATGAGCTTAGACTCTACTTCACAATTTGGTATCACTCTAAATAACTCTGAAGTACCTAGTTAAGAGGCTTGATACTATGCCCCCACGCAAGTGGACGGATAATTTAAATTTGTCATGACCTTATAGATCCCCTAACCTCAACCCGAGACATATATATAAAATTTGCAGCGGATAAATAAAAATATGTTTCCAAAAAAATAAAAACTTTTATTTTTTTTTAATTTAGGATATCACGTTTCTCAAAGTACACATGGAACAATTCAAACTTTATTACTCAAATAAAACAATTTAATCACAATGAACTTTATTTAACTATAAACTCTTATTTTAATTCCAAAAACTTACTAGTACTAAGGTTTTCATATAAAAATTCATTTGTAATTACATAACTAAAATATAAATTACAACTCTTAATTTCCGGTATCACCTATCAAAGCGGGTTTTTTCTCAAACTTGAACTTTAAGACTCATTAACCTGTAATAACTGCGATTTTGCAAACGCAGAGCCAAGCCAGTCAAACACAAACAACAAAGGAGGTGAATTTTGAAATCATGTTAAAAGCATAATATAAGTAAGAAGAACACACAAACAATCATAATACATTATATCATAACACAAACATT
The DNA here is from genome assembly GCF_000331145.2 of Cicer arietinum. Taxonomy (NCBI): domain Eukaryota; kingdom Viridiplantae; phylum Streptophyta; class Magnoliopsida; order Fabales; family Fabaceae; genus Cicer; species Cicer arietinum. Next base: position 50,855,439 of record NC_021164.2, on the reverse strand, counting down.
CTTCAAGGAAAAACATCACATTATAAAGTTAAAATCACTCAAGTAAAATCAATGTATTTCACTATAGAATCAAATTATCTAAGATAATTTATTATCACACATGATACCTATTAATCACAACAAAACAATCACAAGAAAATGCAATACAATGCATGAGCTTATATTCTACTTCACAATGTGGTACCATTCTAACTCGGAAGTACTTGGTTAGGAGGCTTGATATTATGACACCATCTTGGTGGACGGACAATTCAAATTGGTCATGTCCTCAAAGATCCCCTTAACTCAACCTGAGACACATATACGCCACAGTCGAGGTAAACGTGTTTTGCATGGTAGCTCCCGACATTTGGAGTGCTACCTCCAAGTCACCTAGGAATTTCTCACCCGAATACCTCCAGGGTCTAATAATCTTGCCTTAAGGCTCAATGGCAGACCGTCACGATCAGTCTCATTCAGTTGTACTTCCCCAGAATCACTAGGCTTATTAGACCCTATCTATATGATGACAAAATAATCTCCACTTCACAAATTCTCAATATTTATTTTCTCCCCTCGTTAGCTTAGACTACCCCATTAAGAGCATCATCTTTAGGAATCATCACTATCTCATCAACCATGGGGTACCTCAATATTCTCATCACAATTTGATAACATCATTAATCATCAATCAAACATCATCATCATAATCACATAAACATATCTCATACAATACATCCATCTTTTATTATCACATCACATAAATTCATCTAATCAAACATATGCACATAATTTCATTCAACATCCAACATCACAACAATATCAAATACCACATAATTATTCAAAATTAAATGAATCAACATCTTATAAACATTTCTATTTAACATTTTAATCTCACAATCCCTATATTTTCACATTAATTAATTTATCTCCCAAAAGACTACTGTTGTATGTGGCGATCCCCGGATGAATTGTTGGGAAATACGGTTTTCCCGTTCATCTCACAATATATTATACTTGTGAATTTAAACGATATCTCACCCCTTACCTTGATTTAAGATTTTTCCCAACAATGACGATCTGCTTATTTAATGTGTCGCATCTTCGTCAACCACTGCCTCTAATAGTTTACAAAAAAAATAAAACAACACAATAACCAAATACAAATTAATCATTTGATACGATAGTTAAGTAAATTGTTTATTATCTTTAAAAAAAATTATAATTATCTATTGCTAAATACATATAGTTTGTATAGTTTTGATATCACAGTAGTGTAGTAATATATCATATGCATTTTAAACAACAAGGCTATTAGATGTACAATAAAAATAGATTTTTTATTGTTAATATATAAATTGTAAATCTTATTGTATGCATATATATAAATATAGTATATGCTATCTTCACATTAAAATAGGAAAATTATAAGATAATATTTTTCTTTTATATGATAGAAAATATATTTGCACTATTTATATAAAGGAGAGTTTAAACGCATGGCACTTAGAATTTCCTAACAAAATTATATTATATAAGATTTTAATATCAATAAATTTAGATATTCAGTTGAATTGACCAAATTAATTCTAGTACAATGTAACAATTCTACTACTTGTAAAGACATAGGGAACAATTATGCTACTTTAGAGGCGGTTTACAATTTCGTTCAAAACACATCGTTCTTAAGATCAAAATTTCATTTTATAAATAGTTGATATTCAAATAGAAGAAAAAAAATCATTAATGTTAATCATGATTGTAAAAAGAAAAATCAACTAAAACAGAAAAGACGATAAATTATATGATTGGAAAACAAAATCCAAATAACAATGGCATAGATAGTGGTTGTTCGCAAATAATTTAAAAATGGCAAGAAACTAATCGGAGAAGATGAAAAATCCTGTAAAAAGAGAATATATGCTTGATAATTTAATCCGATAGTAGTAGCCGACAAAATCACGACCGAGAGACAACGATCGGTGTACGTGTTATGATTATGATTGGCTTGTTAGAGAAATTGGAAAGGAAGGTGTATGGAGCTATGATTATAATTGGCTTGTTGGAGAAATTGGAAAGGAAGGTTTGGTGCGACTATATATATATATATATATATATATGAATATTTGCCAACTAGATTAGTTAGGGTAACAATGCCTCAGAGTCTGATAAAAAGGTATTGCTAAAGAGTAGTGTTTTTAGTTTCTTTTACTTATTTGTTTATTATTACTATATTTATTTGATTTTAAGGAAGAATAAACAAAAATATTTTTATTACTAATGGTTTAGATAAATTGTAAGGTAACACGAAAAATTATTAAATATCAAACACAGATATAATAATAATAATAATAATAATAATAATAATAATAATAATAATAATAATAATAAATTGGGTGTTACAATATCAACACTTTATATTAATTACTAAATCATAATAAATATATATAAATTCACAATATCATAATAATTATATAAAAGTAAAGGAAATCAAACACAATATCACTATTATTCCAAAATAATTATTTGTAAAATAAATAAGTAAAAATAGAAAATAGTTATAAATAATTGAAATATAACTATGTGCACACTAAACATTAATCAAATGAATTGTAAAATATCACATTAATTGCGTACACGCATGTACGCGTAAAATCGTCAAAAAATCTTATTCTTTAAAATATTATACTAAAATATTATTTTGAAAAATATATAAAATAAAATATTTGTTATTTAGATTACTTATTTAGTCCAATATGTATAAAACTAGCACATAATCTAAAGCACCCATATAACGAAAACTAATCACGAAATTTATCAACAGGTATTTTAAAATAATTTTAACACCAAATTAATTATTTAAAATAATATTTTATTAATAAAATAGTTTATTATAAAATTTGGGGTGTTACATGTTTGCTTGGTAGCTCCCCACATTTGGATGGCTACTTCCAAGTCACCTAGAAATTCACCACCAAAATACTCTCAAGGTCTAACAATCTTGTCTTAAGGATCAATAGTAGACCGCTATGACCAGACTCATTTAGTTGTACTTTTCAAAAATAACTAGGTTTGTCACACTCTACCTATATGATAACAAAATAATCTTCACTTCAAAAATTCTCAACATCTATTTTCTCCCCTTGTTGGCCTAGACTACTCCATGAAGAGCACCATATTTAGCACAAGTTGGAATCATCACTATTTCATTCACTATGAGATTATTTCAAAATTCTCATCACAAATTTATAACTTCACTATCATCAATCATACATCATCATCACATAAACATATCACAAATTTATAGCATCTCTGTCATCAATGATACATCATTATCATCACATAAATTTATTACAAATTTAAAACATAGCTATTATCAATCATACATCACCATTAACACATAAACATATCACAAATTTATAATATAACTATCATAAATCATACATCATTATCATCACATAAACTTATATCATACAACAAATCCATATTTTATTATCACCTCACGTAAACTCATCTAATAAAATATATACACCAAATTCATTCGACATTTAATATCACAATAATATCAAATACCACACATTCAACGAAATTAAATAAATTAACACCTTATAAATATTTCTATTTCATATTTTAATCTCTCAACTTCCATATTTGCACATTAATTAATTTATCACTTCAAGAGTCACCGACGTACGTAGCAAGTCTCGGATGAATCATTGAAAAATACAAATTTTATGTTCATCTCACAATATATTATACTCATGAATTCAAATGATCTCTTACCCATTACCTTATTTTGACACTTTCACATGCGAATACGAGTCCATAAGCAAAATGGCTTTGTTCTTTAACTTTTTGTCCCTCAATCAATCTAACTCGATAGTTTATGGGTAAATGTCAAAAATAAATTATGAGAACACACTCTAAAATGATCAATTTTGAAATTGAGTCAAGTAAATTTATCCTAAATCAAGAAATAATCAGTGCTTAATATAACCATTGTTCGCACGGATATTTTGGAGTTGATTTCACTTATATCGAATTTACAGTGAAGAAAAACGGTGAAAAATAACGAATTTCATAAACAGAGAAGTCGGATATTTGAGAGAGAAATTTGGATGCTTAAAAATTTGAGAAAGAGGGTTATATTAACTGAATTAATGAAGGAAAGAGCATACTGAAATTTGGACAGAGAAAGTTTTCAAGAACAGATATATCAATCACCGATAATCCCTTTTTGTTTCCTCTTCCTTAGACAACACATACATGAGCCAAGCCCATTGGTCCCCTTATTTATTTTATTTTTTATTAACACAATTAGGAATTAAATTCCTTCACACATGAGCCAAGCCCATTGGTCCCCTTAGTTATTTTATGTTTTTCTATTATTATTTTTATGGCTAAATATCACCCGTGGTCCCTTAACTTAATTTCAGTTAACGTTTTAGTCATTTATCTTTTTTTTCCCCGATTTGGTCTTTTATTTTAATTTTAAGTGACAATATGATATTATATGTTTTAAAATGTCAATAATATTATCCTAATTTTTTGCAAAAATTCAAAAAAAAGTTATAAAAAATTTCAAACAAAACTCATAAAAAATTTCAAACAAAACTCATAAAACTAATTATCATCCTCAATATAATGTAATTTCATCAAATTCATAACTTAAATCTTTAAATAGACTCATATTTTCATCTCCAACAACATCAAATAAAGAGTGACTAATATGAGTTTATTTGAATATTTGAGTTACGTATTTGATTAAATTTATTTTATATTACAAAATATAATTAATTTTATGGATTTTGTTTAAAAATTTTGATGAATTTTTGTAAAAAAAAAAAGGATAACATTGTTGACGTTTTAAAACATAAAAGATCAAATTGTCACTTAAAATTAAAATAAAGGACCAAATAGGGAGAGAAAAAAAAGATAAAGGACTAAAACATTAACCGAAATTAAGTTAAGGGATCACAAGTGGTATTTAGCCTATTTTTATTTTGTTAAAATAAAATTAATAATTATTTAATCTCACTTTTAATACTCCTCCAAACATCATTTAATTTTCAAACACATTACTAATATTTCAGAACTAATATATGATAAATTAGAGTAATTAACCTTTAAAAAAGTATATATACTACTACTAATTGCAACTATCATATTCAAAATAATCTCTATAATTGTAAGACTCATAATTTTAAAGTACACTTTATGTATTTTTGCGTAATTTGGATTTTGGCTCGGAGGCTTTTTAGCCAAAGTATTAATATTTTGGAGTTTATATGATCAAAAAGACATTTTGATGCCAATTAGAATTACTCGTCGATGAATAAATTAAATTAACTGCGGTGAATCTTTTACGAAGAATTTAATGCGTTATGGGTGAAATGGTAATTTAACAAATATCTAGTTATTTTGAGATATTTGTTAGAAGTAATTAATATATATATATATATATATTTGGAGAGAAAAGGAAAAGAAATAGAAAAGAAAGGAAAGGAAATAGAAAGGAAAGAGAATAGAGGAAAGGAAAAAGAAAAGAAAACAGAAAACAGA
>NC_021164.2:50830387-50847781 GCF_000331145.2 Cicer arietinum | reverse complement strand
AAATCCTTTTAAGGTGCATGCTTAGTTGAAAGGTTATTTTGTGCATTTAAAAACTTAAATGTTATGTGTTAACTGTTATTTTCGGTTGGTGATCTTTTACAACTATTGTGGAAATCTGGGCTTTGCCCTCAGATGAGAGCCAGGACGATCCTACCGGTTCGTACCATACGGATGGGAATGTAGATGGGAATGCTTGACTGGAGCTATGTTAGGAGGACCTCATGGGGCGCGTGGAGATCACTCAGGGTGTATAGCTATAGTTTTTTTTGAAGAATGATCAGATTAGGATGACATAGAGGGAACAAATGTTTTTTTGGATTACGTTTATTTTCATTTGGAAAATTGTACCTATACTAATATTGTCTGTTTGACATTTTATTATGATGGGGTCTATGTACCACCTTTTGAAGTGTAAATACTTTGGATTCGTATTTTGAGAAACTTTTCCGCTGCTTGTAAATTATAATGACTTAATCATTTATCCAAAGTTATTACCTCATTTATTTCTTTGTTTTATTTTAATTTCTTTTGAAAAAAAAAATACACCCTCGCTTTGAAAATCAGGGCGTTACAATAATCATACTTATTTTTTAAAATACTACCATCATTAGAGAATTGTCAAAATTATAAAATAAATAAATATAACATCAACACTTTATATTAATTACTAAATTATAATAAATATATATAAAATCACAATTCCATAACAAATATATAAAAATTAAAGAAATCAAACACAATATTACTACTATCCTAAGGTAATTATTTATAAAATAAATAACTAAAATAAAATATACTTAGAAATAATTAATATATAAATATGTGCACACATAACATTAGTCAAACATACAAAAAAATATCACATTAATTACAGATGCACATATACACGAAAAATCTCCTAAAATCTTATTCTTTAAAATATATACACTAAAAGACTATTTTTTTTATTAGAAAAATATATAAAATCGTAAAGTATAATATTTGTTATTTATATCATCTATTTAGTCAATTATGTATAAGATTAGCACATCATAGAAAATAAACCTATAAAAAAAATAATCATAAAATTAATCAACATATACTCTAAAATAATTTTAACATCAAATAATTATTTAAAATTCTATTTCATTAATAAATAGTTTATTATAAAATTTTGGAGTACTACATAATACACTCGATCTCTTTATTTTATTTTTATTTTTTAGATATATATTTGACTATCTCTATACCATACACTAAATATCTCATATGATAATATTAGAGAATATCACTTATGGGTAGAGTTCAAATCTATATGTAACTACTTTTTATTTAGATAACTTTTATATTTCAAATTAGTTAGATTAGATAAAATTTGTTAGAATATTTCCTATTTTATAGTAAGTGATAAGTCTTTCTTAGTCTATATAAAGTATTTACATATAACTCTTTATTTCAAAGAATTCATACCATATTTTCACATTAACTTTCAGTTATACAATTTAGAATACTCTTTCATTGAAATCACGATGTATTATCGCGTACAATTCAAGAATACATCGTGTTTTCAAAGAAAGGATATACTAAAATTGTTGAAATCTATTAAAAAAGTATAACGGTCAATCTTTTTTCTTTTAACTCAACTTGATGGTAATGGTATATTTGATTCTTTTAGATTGCTAAAACCAAACTCTTGCAATGTTGTAATTTTTGTTTTCATTAAAAATGATTGTAAAATTTGTTATTTCATTTGATTGATTGGTGGATACATTGATGGGAGCTTTTTCTTGTAAGTTAATATTATCGGTTCTTATATATGCATCGATGATTATATGTTTCTTCTGTTATGAGTTAAATATGGTTCGGTGAAGTATACATATTTTCTTTAACCATCTTTTGATTTTAGTATACACACCATCTACTTCAATCTTATTCATGCTTCAATTTTTTTTTTCAAGAAAATTGTGAAATCATTTATTAAAAATAAAATAATATTGATAATAATAATAATAATAATAATAATAATAATAATAATAATATTATCAATCATTTTCAGAAGGTATTCTTTTTTAATATATTTCTTTTCTAAAAAGTCTCGTCGACATTAATTATAAAGAATTGGGGTATTGCAAGTTTGCAATTCTTAGCGGCGACGGATCTAGAGGTATTCTTTTTACTATTATTTATGCAATATTTCTTTAAATTGCAATTATTATCTATGTGTTAGGGTCACATATTATTAATAAATTTTGTCGATCCTTATTTGATAGATTTATGGATTCGTCCATAATTCTTAATAGCACCATTGGTCAATATTTTTTAACAGGGTCATGTAATTTACGATATGATTTATGACTTAGACTTTTTTCTATTTTAATCTTTTTGGTTCTTGGGAAAATATGCCTCATAATACATATTTCATTTCAAAGAGTCTAATCAAGAAGTGTCTGAGTCAAGATTTGAACTTGATTTTTTTTTTGAATAATTTATCATTAATTGAAATTTATTAATCACTTAAATTTAATTACTTCATTCATGCTTCAAATGTACCGGTGATTTTGTTTGCAAAGTACATATTTTGGAATCTTAAACATAAAAGTCAATTGCTGATTTTGTGGGAAAGTGCACTTTTTAGGTTCTTGAAAATGATTTTTTTTTTTTTTTTTGAAATTTTTAATTAAATTGTAACTGAAAAACTGTAGTTTTTTTTTAAAGAAAAACGCTAACATTTTCTTAAAATATTTTCCGTTTCCCATTTATCTAAGAAAAGTTCAACTTACGAAACTGATTCTATCAATGACCTCAATTTGTTTTTCTTGTTACAAGTGATCAACTAAGTTATTTTAGAAATAAAAACAAAAGAAGTAAATGAAGTAATCTTAACTAATAATTATTGATTAGATTATCCAAATTTAAAAATACGATTTATAGGAGAAAAATATTATTTTTTATTTTCATATATTATAAGAAAAAACTATTATTAGTAACAATAACATATATTAATGACAATTTTAAAATGGTCTCTTGTACGAAAATTAAACTCTATCTTTTAAGGTTATAAAATCATGTTTTTACCCCTAAGTCCACACATCTGGAACATATTGTATTAAAATATAGAATTCGATTAAATTTAAAAAATGTAAAGGGATTTAGTTCATGTATATTGAAGGTGTAAATTTTTTTACATAACAGTGTATCAAAATTAATTTCAATTAAAATATATAAATTGAATATAATTTTAATAGTTTAAATAAAAAACCTTACTTTATATATATATATATATATATATATATGTATATATATATATATATATATAAAATTAATTAATTAATTAATTAATATAGATAGGTATTTGGTATTGAAATTTCAGAATTGAATAAGGTCAAAACAATTAAAATTTTGAATTTAATAAGTTAAATTGAAAACATGGATGTGAGTGTTTAAATAGATGACAAGTGACAAAAATGAATTAAGTTTTATAACTTTGTTTATAGGCAAAATACATTAAGTATTGAAGGCTTTCATTTCTTGATGTGTTCAGTAGTTAGGAATGGTATTTTCTTTGGGTATTGTGTAGGAGAGGGGGTGTGTATTGTGTTGTGATTCATACTTGCAATTTACGAATGATAGGTTATTATGGGCGAGAAAAGTTGGGTAAATATTAGAATCTTAAAGTTTATTTTATTTTTGTTTGAGTTCACCACGGATTTGAAGGTTAATTTTCATAAAAGTATTTTGGAGGGAATTAATGTCCATGATTTGTGCCTTTAGGAACTATTAGATTTCCTAAATTGTAAGGTGGGTTGAGTGCCATTCATTTATTTGAGAATGCCTATTAAAGATAATCATCAGAGGTTATCTTTCTAAAAGTTGATGGTTGATATGATTCGTCATCATTTGTCTAGTTGGAAGAAGTGGATTTTGTCTATGGGAGGCCGCCCCTTTCTCATTAATGACGTATATCTGGAGAGGGGGGTTAGAGAGTCGTGTTTTGTTATCTATGTTTTATGTGGATGTTAGAAACTTTTTGCATCTCTTAATTCATAGTACATCTTGTACTATGAATTAGTATTTTTATATTTATATATATTTAGTCATTAAAAAAACATATTAGTCATTTATATTTTTTGTATCAAATTAGTTCTTCATCTTTTATTTTGTGATAGATTAGTTATTTATGTTTGTAAATGTGCATTAGTGATTCGAATTTCAAACCAGTTAAATTGACTCAAAATTCTCTAAATTCAATAAACTCATGTAATTTTTAGGAGATAAACTCATGTAATTCAAATGAGGTTAGCATTAAATATAGTTCAATAATGAGGTTAGGAGACAAAATTCTCTCAATTCAATAAATTCAATAAACTCATGTAAACTCATGTAATTCAATAAATCCATTAATAAACTCATGTAAACTCATGTAATTCAATAAATCCATGTGATTAAAATGAGGTTAGCATTAAATATAGTTCAATAATGTGACTTTTAAAAACATATAAGACTAACTTGATACAAAAAATTTAAAGGATTAATTTGATCTTTTTGTATATCATAAATGACTACCGATGTATTTTACATTTTTAAAATCCAAAAATTGTTTAGTGCCCGACAATGCTGGATTAAAATTATTAACCAGAGAAAACATGTGATAAACACAATAAAATATAATAATGAAAAGAGATGAGATTCTTTTAAATCTTTATTTTTTGGATCAATTTTTTTAGGATCGAAGTAAAAAGTGCTATAAGAGAGGTAATAATTTTTTAGTTTTGTAAAATTTCGTTTTTAATCTTTGTAAATAAAAATAAATTTTTTAGTCCTTTAAAATTATCATGTATGCATTTTTAGTTACTACTGAAATGTAAATATATATTTTTGAACAATTTTTTAAAAACATGTTTAGAAAATTATAAAGTTCATCCACAAAAATCAAATAGATTAAACAAAAAAGAAATGTATAAACACAAAATCGGATCATTTTGTCTTTAGTTTTAGTTTTAATGTGACATTTTCAATTTAAATTATGTTAGAAAAGGACTACATCAGTATAAGTTTTCTAAAATAAATTATTATTTTAGAACATTAAGTACTATAAGAGACACGTTCAAAATGTGTTTCGTTGAGGTTTCTGATTCAACCTATACAAGAGACTTGTGATTTATCTTTTGGTATAATGGATGAAATGATCCTTTATGAAGATACTACTCACTCATGATCATTAGAAGAGTGGTCCTATAATCATTCAATAAATTTACTCATGCGATAATCTTGCACACATTTTCCCAAAGTCATCCTTCAAGTAAAACCTTTGAAGTTTGAACAATTCGTACAAAAGATTTGTATTCGCTGTCTCAGAGATAATTGTATTCGCTGTCTCAGGATATTATACTATTTTTTCCTTTATTATAATATTTTTTAATTTGATTTTTTTCTAGAAAGATTTTAATGAGGCATATATATCATCGATGGACATTCAAGGGGAAATGTTCTTAATATAAATCTTAGTATATGTTCATTTGTTAGCCTTCCACATTTCTATAATAACTCCCATTAGTGAATGAATATACTAATTGTTACTAGAGCTGTCAATTTCAGATGCCTACTAATTATTGGTTCCAGCCTACATATTGGAGGTTCCAAAAATTTCATAGTTTAAAAAGCCCCAAAACCAAAAAGTCATAAAATTTTGTGGGCCTATGAGTCCACTTTTCAAAAAAAAATCGATATTTTTTTGAAAAAAAAAAGTTTTGAAATTTTTTTTTCCAAGAAATTAATTTTTTTCTCAAAATTTTCCGATAAAAAAATATTTAATTTTTCTCGAAATTGTTTTGATTCAAGAAAAGTAATATTTTGATTTTGCTCACAAAATATTTCCAAAAAAAAATGATTTAAAAATTTTTCCGAGAAAAATAAAATTTAAAAATTTTTCAAAAAAATATCTCAATTATCAAAACATTGAGTCTATGAGCCCCTCAGTTAAGCCCATAAAAAATAATGAAATAATGGATCGAAGCCTTAAAAGAATTCATAGAATATGTTCTGCAAGAGACTAGTAGATTGTGAGGTTATTTTTTATAATGCAGTGAATGAAGAGGGAGAATTGATTCACTTTGCATGAATGAAGAAGCCTACGTTTCCCAGCCTTCAGGTTTTGTGATCGAGGGAAGAAAGAGTATGATATAAAACTTATAGTTAGTTAGCTTGTGACACAAGTTACGGTTAAGCTCATTTAAAAACTGATTTGATCCTTTCAATCACACATTCTTTTCTTTGTATTTCACCAACACCACTCTCCTCAAGTACAATCAAAATTACATATTTTATATGCTCTTTTTATTTTACTCAATATTTTATATGCTCATAGAAGCTACATTCTTTGTCAAAAAAAAAAAAAAATCCATGTTCTCCATCTAGCTAATACAACTACATAAACTAATTACTTCAATAATTTTTTCGATTATTGTTGGATAACAAATAATCGCCAAACAATATTACAAAAAATGAAATTGGAGGAACTACTAGCTAATTTGGAAATTAATTCAAAGAGCTAGTAGTTGTTCCATATTAATAGGAAATGTATATTTTGAAGGTCCATTAAAAAGTGTATCCACAATTATGCGAGTAGCTGCTTCAGTAGGATGGACTTGATCCCAAAAGATATGGTCTTTTCTATTGGAGCAAAGAATTGAAATTGGTGTACATAGAAACTGAGAATTCAGCTCACCAAGTCCACAACATGCATCTTTCACATCTACAAATCCTGAAAATTAAAGGGGTATAAAAGTCATTTTACAAAAATATTCTTTAATTGGTGATTTAATTTGTTTAGATGCCAAAAGGCAAGGAGAGGATAGAAAATTAATAGAAAGAAAATAATTGATAATAAATGAGATTGAGAAAACTTCTTCTACTATATATAATTCAAAGAGACATAGGATTATGTGATAATAATACCATAAGAAGTTGGATTATGAATGAGGTCTTGGAGTGCAGCATAAGTATCAAAGTATGAGTAACTTGAGTCCTTATTCTCCAATTTCCATTCCTTCAACATGGATTGAAGCTCTTCATTATACTTAATTGACAATAAATTGGCTTCTAAAAAGCATTCTGTTTTGTTCTTGAGCCTATATGCAGGGCTGCATCCAATTGCACTAACACCAACAATCTCAAATTTCCTTGCACCAATGTTGTATAATCTCTACAAATAAAGGTACCAAACCAAAATTTAAATGCATGCAAATTACATAAACTTTGACCCTTTTAAGCATATGACTTTTCTTTACCTGTGTGTATAATATGTATGTCTCAAAATGTCCAAGGGTGGCCTTTACTATTTTTAGTAAAAGAAGATAATTTTATAATAATAAAAAATGAAAGCAATTTTTTTTTTATTTAAATTTATTAAAAATAGGGAGGTTTACTATTGGACCAAGACCATATTAGACAGTCACTTTTTTTATTATATAAAATTATAAGTGGGTATTTTGGTGGATCAACACAACATATGATTTAGTATATCAGTTATTAAAAATAATTGAAACTCAAACAATAATTGACAAGTTCAATTTTGAGAAACACATAAGTTAATGTATCATCCATAAAAATGAGGATGATAATAAACTTCTACTTCTATAAAAACAACTTATACGGTGAATAGAACAATTTTTAAATATCAATGATACAAAAGTGGTAAATTCTAAAATTGTATATTGTAAGTAGTAACTAAATTACAATTTATAAACCGTTGTGCTTACCTGTAGTTGTATTTTTAGTGAGGAAGTCATGGAATCCACATATTGTTGTGGAGTGTTTTTCTTTTGAAGATCCATTGAGTTAGAGTAACCAAAGATATCATTGCTTCCAATCACAACAATGAAAATAGATTTTGAGAGGTGTTTTTGAAGGGTAGATGCTCCTATTTGTTGTGTCAATTGATCATGCACTTGTGAATAGTAGTCCACTTGCTTTGTCAAAGGTATTGATTGCCTCTACAAGAAATGTAATATTGTTTTTCATTATTTTGTCATTTTCTTAACATGTTGAGTTTTATGTGTATAACATTTTTAATTTTTGGTAGTTAAATAAACTTTTAGTTCTTATAAATTCAAAAATTTTGTTTTTAGTTCTTATAAATAAATTATTAAGTTTATAATCTTACAAATTTTTTATTTTTATTTTTTGTTTATATTTTTAAGTCAATTCATGTTACTTTTTAAAAAATTTAATGATTTTTTATAGTTACATTATAAGAATGTCTCCCACAAAATTTTAGAATTATTTAACGAAAGATGATTTAAATTATGAATTTTTAAACGGAAAAATCTTTAAAATTCATATTTAACTAATCTCTTGATAAAAAGTTATAAATTTTGTAAGGGTAATATTTATAATATTCGAAACATAAATATAAAAAATCATTAAAAAATTCATAAAATATATATGAGTTGACTTAAAAGTATAGATAAAAAATAAAATAATTGGTCAATTTTAAAAATATTTAAAACTTTAACGATCATAAACATCGTCTTTTAGAAGTAGACGTTAATAATCATTTTTATTTTTATGATTAAAATAATAACTTAAATGATATCGATTTGATTAAAATAAAATAAAACAAATATGTAGTGCATATTAAATTGATATAAATTAAGTCACATTACTTCCGAAAAGTACTATCTATCATCATTAAAATCTTTGATAATTTTTAAGTAATAGTCAATGGTAGATCATTTATAAAAGTGGTACATCGTATAACTTACTTTTTCTTAGATGTTTACATCTTAAATTATGTTAGAGGTGTAGAAAGTGTGAATTAAGTCATATTTGATTACTTTTTTTAGATATAGTGAAACTAATTAATAATAATATATAAAATTATTTGAGACGGAACGGATAACTCGAGAGGATATGTTTGTCCGTCTTTCTGCTATATCTCTATCTTATTCCTACTTTCTTTTTAGATCAAGTCAAACCAGACTCAAATTTTACGAGACACATCACGGATTTATGGACCAGATTGAATTTTGTATCCCTACAATCTTTTACCTAGCCACACTAAATTATTGAGAGAAAAAAATAATTAAAATTGCACTTACAAAATTATCATCGGTGCCATTGAATATTCCAGCACCTCCAGAGGCAAAGTTAACACCACTCAAAAAGGATACATTCTTGTTGTTGTTGTTTTTAACCTTACATATTAGAGAGAGGTAAGGTGGTGAAGTGGGCAGGCCTACTTTTTCAGCTGTGTCAAAACCATTCATTTTATGCAAATATTAGCAAATCACAATTTGTATTAATATTGCCAATTATCAATTTGCATGCCCCAACAAAATAGCAATAAGTCAATAGCATTAAATTTTAGTCCTTTTCAGGAAAAACTTTGCCCACATGGAACTGTTGTCTATCAATAAAGAAAATTGAAAAATTGTGTCAATATTTTCTTTCTTACACTTTTATAACCATTATTACGTACTACATCTCATATTGAAAGCTAATAACGTATTTAGTATTGAATAGAAATATGCATTGATACGTGTAATTACATATTGATAGGTGGTTGATTGACGGCGAGAAGGAGAAGGGAGCGATTGGGGCTCGAGATTCAGAGGTTAAGGATCCGATTTAGCGATTGGAGCTCGGATTGGGTGAAAGAGGAGAAGAGTTCTGGGTTTTAGGTGTTTTAACGAGAAATGGTTTAGTTGGTACTGATTTAGGTTTTGGCTCTATCAATTTTCTTTTTTTGACTCCATTAAAACTTTTTTTTGGCTCCACAGAAAAAATTAAGATTTTGGCTCCATTGAAATTGGGTGCATTAAAAACATTAGGATTTTGCCTCCATTAAAATTTTTTTGGCTTACATCATGAAAAGTTTGTACAAAATTATTTTTACAGACAATTAAGATTTTGACTCCTTTAAAAAATATCTATTTTTCAATTTTGATGTCTATAGCCACATATTTAAGTATGTAACTATTACAATTAGTGACAAATTTATGTCACTGAAAGTATGAGACACTTATACCAACAACAACTAATTTATATGTGGGGATAGCTTATCTATACCTACAATTTTTAGTTTTGTTATTATAAGCTTTGGTAGATATATGTCTATTTTCTTGTAGTGCACTTTTGTGAAATTTCTTATGCATGAAGAAAGGATTTAACTATATGAAGTAAAATGGTGAAAACCAATTACTCTGACTCCAATATTGATGTTCCTTTAAAGTTTTTTGAGAGATATTCAATAAAATAAACCATGATTTTCTTACAAGGAAAAAATAATGCAGAAAACAAGGTATATGACATAAAGTGTTGCTAAAAAAATTTGCAACGTTTTTCTTATAAAATGACCATTACTGACATTTTAATTAATAATTTTTTTTCCCCTCCCTAATTTTCTTTTAACTAAATGAAAATTACTATTTCAAAGTTCAATATTGTAATAGATAAGCAGAGAAGCTAATATAATATTATTAAAGCAAAATCTTGAATAACTTACCAATCAAATCAGCAGCATTTTTGCCATTACTAAACCTCCCAGTTGGTCTCTTAGTTGGAAAATCAATGCCATAGTGAGGTAGAGTTGCCTTTACAAGAGAAAGAGTCAAGTAATTATTGTTTCCAACATCAACAAGTGAGTCTCCAAACACATAAATAGCTGGAGTCTTTTGAGCATCTAAGAATCCTAAGTTGAATATAAAAAAAGTGATAAATAAAAAGGAATTCCTCATCATAACTATGGAATCCATTTTGGATTTTTTTTTTTCTTTTTCTTTTTCCTTTGTAGTGTGTGGAGGTTGAGAAATGTTTGTTAGATATTTATAGATACAAAAAGTGGACAAATGTGAAAGATAGATGTGGAAAGAAGAATTTGGTTGTTGGCTATGAAATAGTGGAGCAAGGAGGCTCTCCATATATTGCCATAATTCCATTATGATTTGTAGTGTCTTTTGTTTTCTTATAAAACGGTTGTGGGACAAATATAAATTGTCTCATCAAGAGAGCTTATTGCTTGAAATAGATATTTTAGTTTCATCTAATATAATCAAAAGTCTTGACTTCAAATATTAGGATTAATATCTATAATTGTATATAGGAATATAGATCTATATATGAAATATATAAATAAAAAATTGTCAAAGTTAACCTATAGTGAATAAAAAAAATAAATGTATGTTAGAAGTCCTCTATATTAATTTTATGTGTCGACGTATTTATTTTTATTTTCTCGTATCAACTTAGTCTTTTTAAGTTAATAAATATGCATCAACAACGTTGGAGTGAATTTCATATTTCCATCAATTTTTATTACAAGTCTTATAATTTTTTAAGTGGATGTCTCGTTAGGGCATTGATCGTGAGAAAGATCATACATGGAGATTATGTAATTAAGAAGAATGATTATGCAGTGAATGTTAAGAAAAATCAACTTAATTTATTTCTAAACCTAATTATGTAGTACATACCAACTCCTAACACAATTTTTTTCTTGTTGTTACCGTTACTAATGAAAATATAGAAGTCAAGTATGAGTTATGCTATATCTAAAAGTAGATGCATCCCTTTAAAAAAAAAGTTTTCTATTTAATCCTATGAAGTAGGGGTATACAAAGAACAAGTTGGATTAGATTTGATGTATCCTTTATCCGGTCCCAATATTTGATCAGATCAAATTTTAAATCATAATTTGTCATTTAATCCGATCAAATCTGAAGAGTTGTGGGTTCATTAAAGACGTGACAAATAAAGACAATCGATTTGTCCCAAGATGGGACGTCAAATAGTAATTTTTAAACTTAAAAAAAAAACAATTAAATATAAAGAAACTCATAATAAATCAATTAATTCAAGAATAGTAACTCATACTATTGTATTACAAACTATAAATTATTAAGTTAGTAATCCAATTGATAATTTTTTTAGATAGACTGGATCAATAATTACAAAAAATAATCATTTGTTCTTAAATTGGAACAAGATAGATAACCTGAGGGGTAACCCGAACTCGATCATTTTTTTACTTTGTCCTTGTCTTGTCTTTATTTTATGTCCTTATTTTTTTAGAACCGGATCAAACTCATCTCATTGTTTATGGATCAAGACGGGTTCATGCGATAAATTGAGTCTTGTACACCTCGACTATGAACTATAAAGAATCTAGAGATTATTCTATGTTTTCTTTTACATTTAATTTAATATCACTACTAAAAGGAAATTAAAATACAAAATTATATAAATAATAAATATATATTTGATCAGTAATTAAGTTGGAAGTCTCTATTATAGAGACCTTTTTTTTTTAGTTTTTAAATTTTCATTACTATCTCAACCCTTTTTTTTAACATTGTCAAAGTAGGACGCCATCAAATAAAAAACATCATAAGTACAATATTCAACACAACAAGAAAAAACTTGATAAGTAGTATAATATGAACACAAGCATTCAAAATCTGATTTGGCAAAACACTCCTTTTCATACTGTCTATAAGACAAATAGCAGTAAACACTTAGAGCCCAATAATGGTTATAGACCAACCGACTCATTACTTGCATTTAATAGAGACAAAATATATATGCCCAATTAATTTTGATTTTATAAGGATCCTATGCACTCAAGTACCATTGAGATTTGAGAATCTATAGGATAATTAAATATTGTTTCTTCAACTATTGACTATTCATAGCAAGAAGAAAAACCATTTTCAACGGATAACTTTATTATTTGATATGTACATATAATTCATTTATCATTTTTTAATGATAATATTTAATTAGCCGTCATTCATTCTAATTCAACATTTAAAAAAGATTTAGGTTAAAACGCAGTTTTGATTTCGTATTATATTAAATTTATAATTTTGATTTTTTTTTTGGTAACTTTAGTTTTTATTTTTAAAATTGTTGATATTTGATTCTCCTTTTTAATTTGAGTTTTAATTTGGTAATGTACAATTATTTAAGTGATGAATACATGATGATGTGGGAAATCATGGTAATGTAAATTTTAAATTCAATAATTTGTTAAGATAAATGATATTTTCAATTTCTGTTTTTTCTTTATAAAATAAAATTTTGTTCTAAAAATTTCAGAAAATTAATTTTTTTTAAAATCATTTTTTAAAAGTACGTATTTATTTTTTAAATCAGAGAAAACTAAAAAAAAGTAATTTTATAAAAAGAAAAGTACATAAATTTTTGTGACTTTTTGATTTTTTTTCAGAAATTTTATAACAAAAGAAAACTAATTTTTATTTTTATTTTTTTCATAAATATTTAAAGGAAAAAAAATTGAAATTTTATTTATTTTTTATTTTCAAAAATAATTTAGTGACATTATTTAATTTAAAACTAAATTTCACATTATTAAATGATTGGTATTTTACCAAATTGAAATTTAAATTAAATAATGAACCAAATGTCAATAATTTTAAAAAGATCAAAATTTCAGGTAGTATATGAAGACTAAAATTACGAATATGGAGAACCAAAATTAAATTTTTGTTTAAAAATTATTAAATGAGTATTGCTAATAATTGTATATCACTTATCAATAATTCTATATTATTACATTTTAATATTTTAATAATAAAATCGTGTGAGACATATTAGAATTTGTCTAAATCCAATCTTTATTGGGAACTAAAATCAGCACATTGTGTTCATTTCTCTTCAAGTTGAATTTCTTATAATAACTGCGTGGTGCATTAGTTGTAGAAAAAAATTAAATCAGCTTATAAGATTTATATCGTTTTTTTTTATAAGGGAATTCAAGTAGATTATTATTTTTCTTCTAATTTTACTCTTATATTATGTAATTAAAATTCTTTTTTACACTTTAAAATTTATTTATTACATATTAAAATAAATAATTTTAAAAATATTTACTTATCAATCATTTATATAATTTAACATGATTTTAATAAATAAAGTTTAAATTAAATAATTTAAAATAATGTATTATTATATTTTAAAATAAATAACATAGCTAAATAAATAAATAAACAAGATTAAAAAATAATTTATTTGTTATAATTTAAAATTATTTATAAATAATTTAAAATTATTTAATATTTTAAAGTAAATAATTTATTTATTTATTTAAATTAAATTAAATTTTTTAGCTATTGCATATCAGTCCTACTTTTTAATTTATTTATAGTTTTGTTAAATTATTTTATTTGCGTATCTACTTTTTAATTTGTTGACAGTTTTTTAAAATTATTTTTAATATTTTTTGAGTAATTATTAATAAATCGATTTATCATTATTGTGTATTAAATTTATTTTATTTATTATTTTTGTAAGTTATTCTACTATTTTCATATTAATTTCTTGATAAATTATTTTTCAATTAATTGCCTATCTACTTTTTAATATATTAATAATTTTAGTCTTTTAATTTTAATTCTTATAAAATAAAAATAAAATTTTTAATCTCTATAAAGTTATTATTCATGCAGTTTTAGTCTTAGTATTAAATTAACCTATATTTTTAAATAAATTTTGAACCGATGACGCTGATACATCAAGTTTTAACTATCAAGCTAGTATAACTTTTAAATATAAACAAATCTAAGATATATTACATTAGTTTAATTTCTGAAGTTTAATAATATATATATATATATATATATATATTAAATTGTAATATCGAATTTGTTGAACTTGTTTTTTATATATCACAATAAAATATTTTATATTATATTATTCTCAATATTATATGATATATGAAATTTTAGGTTTTTTATTAATTATAATATAATTATTTAGGTTATAGTGTTTTTTTAATGATTAATTATTATTTACAAAAAATCGTATCTATAAGTATGATAAAAAAAATCTTTTTAATATTATTTATATTGTATTGTAAAATGAGAAATATAAGATAAGCAATTTGAATTATGCTATATTTTAAATTGAAAAATACTTTTTATATTTTCGAGTTCGAAATTATATATTTAAGTAATAGATATTATTTAATTTTAAGAAATACACTTTTTAGTTTTTAGTTCAAAAATTGTATAGTTCAGATTAATATATTATAATAGATATTCTTCATTTAAAATAATTTAGAACTACCGATAAAAAAGATACTATATAATTAGAAAAAAAAATTAAGAATATCTATTTATAATGAATAAAAAAATTATTTTAAAAAAATTATTTTGAAATCATATCATTAAAAAATATACATATTATATGCTGTCAAAATAAATAAAAATTCTGGAGATTATAATAGATTTTAAAATATTTAATTTGAAATTATATAAGTAAGAAATTGATATTAAATATTTTTTATATATCCATTTTAAAACTTATTTAAAAAAATGTATAATTTGGATTATTAAATTATAACAAATCTTTTTTAATTTTAAATCAGCCAATGTTTTTTAATAAAAAAATACTGTATATTTCATAACAAAAATAAGAATATTGATTTATAAGGAGTACTATATAATGAATATAAAAGTTATTTTAAAAAATATAAATATTTTGAGATGCAAAAAAGATTATATTTTTGGAGATTACAATAGTTTTTAAAATATTTAATTCAAAATGATACAAGTAAGAAATATATATTATATTTAAACTTATTTCAAAAGATGTATAATGAGGATTATTAAATTACAACAGATCTTTTTTAATTTTAAATCAGTCAAAAAATTTAATAAAAAGATACTTATAATTCAAAACAAAAATAAGAATATTTATTTATAAGGAGTATTATATATTTTTAAAAAGTAATTATGAAATTATATAAATAAGAATTACATATTTTTGAAATATATATAATTAAAAAATACATAAAAAAATAAGTAATAAAAATTGATGGAAACTTATTGGAGATACTAAGCAAAAGAAAAGATATGAGTTAAAAATTTAAATCTAAAGAGATACCCTTTTATTTACTAAATCTATATTTTTCAATAGAAATCACCATTACAATAATTTCAATGTTTAAATATCTAATTAATGTGATTATTTTAAGAAATATGTGTCTTTAATACCTCTTAACTAATTATAAATACTATTTGAAAAGTAATTCACTCATAAATATAAGCCTCTTTCAAGTTATACTAAGTGCATTTATTATTTTTTGTTCAAGTATATCCTTATTAATTTATCTTGAAAAACAAAATATCAAATTGAATATATTCATATATTAAGGATTTATTCGGCAAGACAAAGAAACGAGTATATAACTTAGAGTTTATAGTTTATAACTTATGAGACATGATTGGTAAAATTATTCATTAATGAAATTATAACTTATAGTTTTTATATCGTTTTTTTTTTATAAGGGAATTCAAGTAGTTTATGAGTTATAGCTTTTTTTTTTCTTTCTAATTTTACTCTTATTATGTAACTAAAATTCTTTTTTACACTTTAAAATTTATTTATTACATATTAAAATAAATAATTTTAAAAATATAAAATAATTTACTTATCAATCATTTATATAATTTAAAATGATTTTAATAAATAAAATTTAAATTAAACAATTTAAGACAATTTATTATTATATTTTAAAATAAATATCATAGCTAAATAAATAAATAAAATATACAGTATTCATAAAAAAATTATTTATTATAATTTAAAATTATTGATAAATAATTTATAATTATTTAATATTTTAAAGTAAATTATTTATTTATTTTTATTTAAATTAAATAAAATTGATCAATAAAAAAAAATATCACTTTGACAAACTTTAAATTAATAAAAATATATTTTAAATTACTACTTTTAAAATATTTTAAATATTAAATGATAAAATTTGTTTTTAATAAAAAATTTCTTTTTAAGCCATTTTATATTTTTAAACTAATTGAATCATTAATTTTATCAAACACTTCAATTAGATGAAATCTTTTAGCTATCGCGAATCAGTCCTACTTTTTAATTTATTTATAGTTTTGTTAAATTATTTTATTTGTGTATCTACTTTTTAATTTGTTGATAGTTTTTTAAAATTATTTTTAATATATTTTGAGTAATTATTAATAAATCAATTTATCATTATTTTGTATTAAATTTATTTCATTTATTATTTTTGTAAGTTATTCTACTATTTTCATACTAATTTTTTGATAAATTATTTTTCAATTATTTGCCTATCTACTTTTTAATTTATTAATAATTTTAGTATTTCAATTTTAGTCCTTATAAAATAAAAATATAATTTTTAATCTCTAAAAAAATATTATTCATGAAGTTTTAATTATGGTATTAAATTAATCTATATATTTGAATGAATTTTGAACCCATGACCTTATGCTGATACCTCAAATTTTAACTATCAAGGAAAGTATAATTTTTAAATATAAACAAATCTAAGATATATTACATTAGTTTAATTTTTTAAAACTAATAGAAATAGAAATAGAAATAGAAATAGAAATATAT
>NC_021164.2:50806867-50826431 GCF_000331145.2 Cicer arietinum | reverse complement strand
AAAAAAAAAACTTTTTTAATGCTATTTGTATTTTATATTTATATTGATTTAAATTGAACTTTATTTTATTTTTTAATATATTTAAATTTATAAATAAAAAAATACAATTGATTTTCTATCATATCTAATATGCAAATATACTGATAAGAAATAAATTAATATTTAAAATTAAATAAAACTCAACCTTGAAATAACGACATGACCTTAATTTAAATTTTGATACTCATTCTGCTCTAACTTTAAGAAATCTAATTTTAAGAAATGTATAATATATTTAAAAAAATTATAAAATTATATATTTAAGAAAGACATATTATATTTTTTCAAAAAAATAACGTAATCTATTTACGGAAATTCAACAAATTCAAACTCTATTATCACAAATTCAACAAATACAAAGGCTACAACAACTCTATTATCATTGCCATTAACTAAACCTAGTTTCCTAACTTCATCACCTATATAAAAAAACCACAACAAGGAATATCATATTGCATAAAAATGAATCAAAACATTATACAAAGAGATGTGAAAGAAAAAAGAAAAGTGCATAAATGTGTCAAATAACTGACCTTATGAAAAAGACAAGCAAAGAAAGGTCTTCTTGGATTTGCTGGAATTTTTGCCTAGTTAATGTTTTTCTTACACTTACATTGAGATAATAGTTGTTCATGTTTAGACCGCATTAACATAAGAGCTTCTTGAAAAACTTGTTGTTAAGTTACTTATTTTACTCTTTCTTAATTACTTACCACCATCGTCCATTTCATAAACTAATAGATTATGGATTAAAAATTTAAGAGAAAAAGTGATTTGTGCGTGGAATTTATAGATTCTTTAATTTATCTGATTTGATAATTTAAGAATTTATAAATTTGGAAAAGAAATACAAATAAATAAAAAATAGTTGTGAACCTCTTTGCCGTGTCTATTCACTGTAAAAACACTTTCTATGAGGTGACGTTCAACGGTATCAACCTGACTCTGTGTTGAGTCGATGGAGAAATTGAGAAGGTTAGTAAACGACATAGCGTATGCTAAGAATCTCAGTAAACTATCTCCACTTCACCTCTCTCTTCTCCCATTCCTTTCTATATCATCTTCTCTCTACAAACTCGCTCTCTCACTTCGCCATTCCCTTTACAAACACAACAACTTCTCCCATTTTCAAACCCACCGGTAACTAACTAACTCATTTTCTAACTAACTATTTTCCTTCCTTCTTCTTTGTTTGCTGAGAAACTAAATTTTGTTGTAGGTTGCCAGTTCCTGTTATCAGCGTCGGAAATTTGACATGGGGTGGCAATGGGAAGACGCCAATGGTTGAGTTCATCGCTTTCTACTTTTCTCGTTCAGGAATTTCACCTCTTGTTCTTTCTAGGGTATTCTCTCTCTCTTTTTTTTTTTCTATTATTTATTTTCCCTGTTTTTATTAGCTTCAATTTTGTTCATGCTAGTTTTATTTTTTCTATTTAATTCTGAAATTTCAAAAAAATAAAATAATATATGGAAAATGTACCTGTGTATTGTTTAATTTAGTTGTTCCAATGATTTGATGCATTTTTGTATTTAGAAAAAGGGCTGTCCTAGTGCATGGTAGAGTTGTCAATTGCGGATTGTAGAAATTAGCGGCTGGCTTGTTAAAATTCCGATATGGTTGAGTGTTATAGTGTCGTTATAGATATTGTTTGACAATACTGTACTAATTCGCAGATTGCGGAATAATAGTTGTTTGTTAAAATTCTGCTACGCTAACACTGGTGCATGAGGCTCTCACTGAGTGGAGTGAAGGTAGATGTATGCCTCCTTAGCCCCGCAATCAAAAAGGTTGTTTCCCTTATTTGTGATGTCCTGGTCAGAAGGCACCAACCTTACCTTTAGATGGGTGTTTGTATTAATCTAATATAAAGGATTAGTTTTGTTTTACTGTAGTTTTCTAGCAAAATGCTATTAATTTAGTGGAAAAAAATGAAATGTGTTGCAGAGTGATGAATAGTTAATTGACTTGGACAAATTGTTTGTTATTATTACATGTGTGTAAATGTTGAAATGGCTTAAGTGTTCTCCATGGTACCTATAGCCTATAGGAAATACTTTCAACGTTAAAACAATGACCCTTGGTTATGATTCATTTTCTTGATTTTGCATGCCCCAAGTTTTGAATTTAATGCACCCTCCATGTCAAATTCTAACTGAACTACTCAATTTCTATGCATTTAACGTTTTACTCGATAAGTTGCTTAGCTTGATTCATTTCTATCTTCCTTTTGCAGGGTTATGGTGGTGGTGATGAAGTTAACATGCTTCAGAGACATTTACTTGGAACACCAACTAAGTTTGGTGTTGGCGCGAATCGAGCTTCTGTTGCCAGTCATTTGATCCAAAAATATGGCTACATTGATATTCGCAAGAGTTCATTGTATGAGAAACAAAACTGTTACTCGAAGGTCCAGAATTCTCTTGACTCCGAAAAAATTGGGGTTGTAGTTCTTGATGATGCAATGCAGGTAATACAACACTCCCCTACACTATCCTTATTTGTTTTCCATTGTGTATCTACTATTCATGAAATTTAGCGTTTTTTTCCTTAATATTCTTTGACATGGTGTTTGCTTTAAATCAAATCATTCATATGCAAGGTAGCATTGGAGCTTATGGCGAGAATTGGATATTGTGATGGTCAACGGACTAACTCTTTGGGGTAACGGTCGACTACTGCCACTTGGACCTTTAAGAGAGCCTTTGACTGCTCTCAGGCGAGCAGATGTAGTTGTAATCCATCATGCAGACTTGGTATGTCAAAATAATATTAATAGTTCCTTTTAATGGAAAATAATTGGCAATTATTTTTTGTGGCAAGTTTTTCTTCATCGGTTTGTATTTACTTATTTAGGTCGCATGTCTGTATGCAAATTTATAAACACAAGCATCATGCTGAAAATCGTGCTTTTGGAGATTCTCAGGTTTCTGATGATGTTCTTGAGGATATTGAGTCAATGGTCCAAGGAATTAAAAAGTCTGTTCCTATTTTCTTTACAAAAATGGACCCAACATACTTATTTGAGGTGGGAAACATCAATGCTAAAATACCATTGACGGTTCTTCACGAAGCTACTATTTTATGCGTTTCTGCTATTGGTTCTGCAGAACCTTTTGTGAAGCGGATTCAAGAGGTATTCCTCCTCTATCATATTTCTTCAACTAAATAGAATATATATTTTTAATATCATTGGAGAATGGTCTGAATACAAATATAGTAATTGACTATTTCATTTTTACATGTTAAAGCTTGTCTACCATTTTGTTTAAAATTATGAAATTCTTTGACATGAAAGGATTGTAATATAAATAAAATAACTGAAACAGTTGATGCATACGGAGTGACACAGACCAACCCTTTTGTCTGCCATGCTATCTAGCTATAATGTTGTATTAAGTGGACTTTCCCTTTCTTTTTCCCTTACTCCGCTTTCTATTTATTATCTCTAAAGTGCAGATGGGAGCACTTTATGTTGATCGAATAGATTTCAGTGATCATCACATATTCGATGCCACGGTACATTTATCTTTCCTGAACCAAATAATTTGTTGATTGACTACATACTCTATTGTTTCAAGTAAACTCTTAAACCTGTTGGTCATTATTTTTGAAGCCATGTTGTTAAATAAGCAGTGGTATTTAAGAAAACTGCTTGAAGATCATAATCGTATTGAGTGCTGCCATTTGTGCCTACTTTCATTTATTTGTGTATTTTTTCATTTTGAATATGTGATAGAGTTTTACGGGACTAAAATGCTAATATAACATATTCATTCTATCCAGGATATTGATTTGATCAAAGCCAGACTTGGAGAACTAGAGAGGAAGTTTGGTTCCAAACCAATTGTTGTAATAACTGAAAAGGTAATTAGACATACTTCCCACAATTGTGTTGTTGTGTATGTATGAAATTCCATGTATATATGTTTGTATCCCTATTATAACCCCTCAATTAAACTTTCCTTTCTGCAGGATTATGATAGGGACCCTGAGATTCTTAAGCAACTTTATCCATTTAAAGTTTTTGCCCTGTGCTCTGCATTGAAGATTTTGCCCTATAAAGGAAATACAGAAGATATCTTTAAGAAATTTCTGAAGGACCAATTGAAATTAGAATTTCCTGCATCAGATTAATCTTAGCTTGTAGTAAGCTCTCCTTTACAAGAATGTGCTTATCCTACTAAATATTGTTTGCTAGGCCCTCTGTTTTGCAATTATGTCACTGGCTCTATTGTTGATGATATTTTTTCCAGGATCACATTAGATTGCCTTACAAAATTGAGAAAAGGGAATTCAAACCTGACATAAAGTATGTGTGAGAAAAGACAATTTCATGGTGATGCCAGATTATTATATCTTTCAGAAATGATATTCACAACACAAATATTGTCGGACACTGTAAAATGAAGTGGTTTTATGTTTTTCGTTGATTTATTCTCTCTCTTCCACTCATGTTGGGTGTATATTTTTGTGTGTGTCTACATACAACGTCGGATTTGTGATGCTCAAATAACACTACTCTTTTTTCTCCTTTGTGTCTGGTTGTTTTTGTGCGAATTTATGTTGAAACCGTGTGTTTTTCAGCAAAGAAAAACTGTTGCTATAATCTAGTAATCAAACTTCAAATTACTGCAAGAACCTACTCTAATGTTATCTTGAAGGAGACAAATTCTATGACATGATTTTTTTAATAGAAATATCTATTCTCTTAAAGGTACCATTAGTTACCCAGCTTGATTGGGGAGAATCTCTTTAAAGTCATAATGGTAGAGGAACCGTGGAGAGAATGTAAAATTTATATACATAACAAAACCTTGCATTTATTTCTGTTTTTTTTCTTCTTCTTTTGGCTCTTGATTTGAGCAAATTTTGGATATTTTGGTAATGGATGAAGCTTCTCTTTGCCTCAATGAGTCAATGGCTTCTTAAGGACCACTTGCATCAAGGTAAACTTTCAATTTTGATTACAGATACCAAACAATTCTCCCACCCAAATGGGTTAACGGAGAGTTAGGATCTTCTCTATTTTTTCCTCTTATTTATGATCATTTGAAGAGATATAGACACAAAAATTAAAAAATTTAATGACAGTTAGATCTACTTAGTGGTGAGACTTACTATGTGTCTATCTCTCTCTCTAAATAGATCATAATTGATAACGCAGAAATGAAGAGAATTTTATTTCATTATCAGTTGCACATGTTTAGTTTTTTTCTTACATTATTTTCCTCAAATTTTTACTAACTTTCCAATTTCAAACAAAGAGCGTTAGATTTTGAGTGGCATAGTCTATAAATAAGGGTAATGCTATGTTCTGATTCCGTGAGTCAAAAATCATTCTCATCACTCATCATCTCTTTATATTTTGGAACAAACCCATTTTAATATTTTCTTTTTGACATAAAAGCAACTTTTTCTTTTTACACTTCACTCAATTTAACAATAAAAACTCTTCTCAATTTATTTTTTTATGGAGAAAAAGTTTAAAAAAGGTGGGTCGTGAGAGCTCAGTAAAATAGAGAAAGACTTACGGTTCAGAAAATGTATTGATATATTGCCTATCATCAAAACCCTCACATCATAGGTTAGATTCAAAATTAGGTTTTTTAAGATATGAACCATATAGGTACCAATTAAACTAACATTTGTTGGGTTAATTAATTCGGCATGCGTTTGAAAATATGATGGCTTATCAATTCTCGCATTGCGATATAGTTTTTACATTGAAAACTAGAAGCTCCAATTTATAACTTTAACCTCACCGCGATATTCTATCGTGAAATCACCCACCTCACCATTTAACGTTTTCACATGTGCAGTATACAAGAATACAAAAATATATCTATTTTCTCTGTGAATGAATGATAGACAAGACACGTTGCAAAAGAAAGAAAGATATTTTCCCCATTTAAATGCACTTGGCAAGTGTGTTGGTATGTGAGCAACAATTTGTATGTGGCTATTAGTTGGTTCTCAAAGTTTTATTACTGCTATACCCCATATGAAAAGGAGAGTTTCTAAACAAGAATTACAATGCTTTTGTGTTCAACTTGCTTTATACCAACAAAGCTTTTTTTTCTTATCGTGTTTCCCTATTCATTCAATTAAACCAAAAAGGTAGAAGATACCTCCAGAGGATAATGCTTCTGTCTGCTTCTTTTTAATTAACTTGAAAACATGATTAACATGATCACAACTTAGCTTACTGGCTCACAACAGCCAAAGATTATAACAATTTACATTATAACAAGGGACATGATTTTAATTCTATATAAAATAATTATCATTGTTAATAATAATTTATTTTTTATTTTTAAATAGAAATAAATCAAAGTCAATTTTACGGTGTGATATATTTGAACTCTAATTTTATTTTTAAAAACAAATCTGAGTCGGTTGATGATAACATCTAGAGACAAAGAGGACCCTTTTCTCCACTATTACATTGTTTCAATAACTGTATTATTAAATCTCTAACCAAACCTTCTCAACCACCACAGCACACAACAAAATAAATAAAAAACAAATCACATCCTAGTAACACATTCCAAAATGAACAAGTTAGTTATTTTGATGAGAAATTCCTTTCTCTTTATCTCTTTCTTCATCATCATGTTCAGTTTAGGATTCCTTGAAGCTCAAAAGGTTCCAGCTATATATGTGTTTGGAGACTCACTTGTTGATGTTGGCAACAACAATTACATAAATGGTACTTTTGCAAAAGCAATTCTTCCTTACTATGGCATTGATTTTCCAACTAAGAAACCTGCTGGGAGGTTTAGTAATGGCAAGAATGCTGCTGATTTGATTGGTAACTCATTCTAAATCTTATCTCTTTCTTCTTCCTGATATTTATACAGTCAGTGTTTACTTTAGCAATCTTTGAATAATTTTCTTTTTCTTTGATATCTTTAAATTAAAAACGTGTCTGATATCCTACACGTTTTGATATCCGTCATTAACTTGACGCTAAAACATATAATTATATAAAATTATTTTTATTTTTTAAAACTATTAGTGTGTGAGTTTATCTCAATGTTTGATAGTTATTAGAATTTACAAGCGTTTGAGTTAGGAAAATATGCAAACCAAATCTCTAGTTAGAATTGGCTAAAAAACCAGAAACAAGTGTTTGAGTATGGATACAGTTTTTTAGCAACACTTTACGGCATATACCTTTTCTGCAATGCTTTTTTTCATATAAAAATAAAAAATACATTGGAGTCTGACACATATTTTCTTGTGCACTAACTTAGTGAGCATGCTATATCATATGATGGGAGAAAGAAAAACTCAAAGGCATACTAGTATTGGTTATAAAAAAGTTTAGGCTGTTAATTTATTTATTTATTTAACTAACATCACACTTATTTTAATAACATCACACTTATTAAGAAGTTAGTTTAATGGTGTTAATTTTATATTAAAAAATTTTATAATTACTAAAATTCAATTTCATTTTAAGTATAATTTAAGATTATGTACATTTTTAAAGAAAATTATTGTGTACAAATTTTATGATAAAATGGTTTTTATTGACAAAAATACCCTTATGAATAAAGTAGTTAGTTGACTAAGTAGGTAGATAAAGTTACAATAAATATGAATATTAGTGAAAAAGATAATTAATACTTGATTGATATTCTAAAATGATAAAATAATATGAGATAAACAAATATTTCAAAATAACACTCTTAATATAAGTTATGAGAGAGATGGATGTAGGAAAGAAATTATTGACACAATTTTCTTTTTTCTTTTTGATTGAAAGACAAGAGGGGCCAAACTTGTTGTACAATATGGATCAGAAGTTAATACCATTTATTGCTGTTTTATTGGGGCATAATAATAATAATAATGTAATAAAGTATTTTTGCTAATATTTGCATGAAATGAATGGTTGTTGCAGCTGAAAAAATAGGCCTACCCACTTCACCACCTTACCTCTCCATATTATCTAAGGTAAAAAACAACAACAAGAAGAATGTATCCTTCTTGGGTGGTGTTAATTTTGCCTCTGGAGGTGCAGGAATATTTAATGGCAAACATGATAGTTTGGTAAGTGTACTTCTAATTATTTATTTTCTTTCTCTAATTTTTTTTTTGGTTTTGCACAGTAAAATGTAGCTCAAAATGGCCATGAAATGGAAAATAGATTTATTTACCTTAATCGTCGAATCTAAATCAATGAGAGATTGTTTAAAATTAATTATGTGAATGTATAATATGAGTCGTTTAATTTCAAATTAATGATTAAGATTAATTAATATGTATAATTGCGTGCTATTATTACCTCAACGGTGTATATCCCAAAAAGAGAAACCCAAGTAGTGAATGAAATGGGGCTAGGAATCCCAAATGTGGCAAGAGTAGTTATCCTTACACTAAAAATAGTTACAAAATTAATGAAAATATTTTTTATGTAATAAATTTAGGATGAGAGGATGATGTCCTAGTAAATTTATTTTTTTAAAGATTTATTGAACATTTATAAAAAAAAATTATATTTACAACTTTTGAATAATACTAACAAAAATTGTACCTGTAATCTGTAAAATCTAATACATTTCCTTTTCTTTTTAGTACTATAATAATTAATGAAAATATTCTACCAATCGAGTTATCCCCACTTGTGACTTTTTTTTTTTTGTAGTGGAGATCAATACCTTTGAAAGAGCAAGTGGAATACTACTCACAAGTATATGAACAATTGAAACAACAAATAGGAGCATCTAAACTTCAAAATCACCTCTCAAAATCCATTTTCTTTGTTGTGATTGGAGGCAATGATATCTTTGATTACTTGAATTCAATGGATCTTCAAAAGAAAAACACCCCACAACAATATGTGAATTCTATGGCTTCTTCGTTAAAAGTGCAACTACAGGTAAGCGCAATGGTCGTAAATTACTATATTCGGTCTTATATATAAGTGAAAGTTAGGTCAACAAAATATATCAAGTTTTGTTGACTCAATTTTCTTATATATATGACTAAATTTAGTATAAGTTAATACTTACTATTATAACTAATTTTATTTATTCAAGAGTATGATTTTTAAATGTGGTTAAAGATACACTACAAATTTTGATATAGTGGCAAAATACACCCAAATAAAGTCAATGTGAGCGACCACTATTGTGGCTGAGATGTCGATGCAGAGATCTCTAAAATCTTTATATTACTGGCGTAATCTTGAACCATGAAATACTATATGTTTAGAAGGATGAAAATTTATGTTATGTGGATGCATTTTCATTTTGGTAAGATAACATTTTTGCAGAGATTATACAACAATGGTGCAAGGATGTTAGAGATTGCTGGTGTTGCTGCAATTGGATGTTGTCCTACATTGAGACTCAAAAACAAAACAGAATGCTTTTCAGAAGCCAATTTTTTGTCATTTAAATATAATGAAGAGCTTCAATCCATGTTAAAGGAATGGCAATTGGAGAACAAGAACATAAGTTACTCATACTTTGATACTTATGCAGCACTCCAAGACCTCATTCAGAATCCAACTTCTCATGGTATAATCACATTTTCATACATCTCTTATCTCTACATTCTCATAAACAACTTGTTTAAAAAACACTTAAAAGAAAGAACACCAAATTCAACTCCAAAGAAAACAGGTAAATAAATGCAAACAAAAACACAATGGTTAATCATAGAGTTTGGCGAATTATGCATAAATTTTCTATAGCAAATATAGTTTTCTATTTCGCGATATTTTAGTCATAGAATAGAACACTTTAATTAAATATTTATTTTATAACTTTATTCTTACTAGAGTGACTATCTACTTGTCAATAAATATGAGTCTTATTAAAAAAATATATTAATATTTAACATGATATATCTTTTTTCCTCTTTTTTTTTTTTTTTGTCTAATCAAACAAAAAGAGAGACCATTTATCCCCTCATTTCATCTCTCTATTTTCTCTCAATTCAAACATACAAAATCATCTTATTCTTTTTTCCTTAATTTTTTTCAATATTAATTGTATATCCTCTCAAATCCACTTGCATCTAAAAAAAGCCATATATCATGTATAAAGGACTTAATTCATATCCCTTTAATTTTCAGGATTTGTAGATGTGAAAAATGCATGTTGTGGAATTGGTGAATTAAATGCTCAACTTCCATGTCTACCAAGTTCAAACATTTGTACGAACAGACAAGACCATATCTTTTGGGATCCAGTTCATCCTACTGAGGCAGTCACAACCATAATTGTTGATAGAATTTTTAATGGTCCTTCAAAATACACATCTCCTATAAATATGAAACAGCTTCTTCATGAATCAATTGCAAAATCACTTAGTCCCTTCAATTTTTTACTTTTATTAGGTTTGGTGGTTACTTGTTATTATCAAACAAAAACAATATAAAGAATTGAAAGAAAAAAAAATTGTGGCACATCATGAGATTATTCAGAAATCAGCATTAGGTGTCAATTAGTCCCACATCCATTAGTTTAGAAGCAAAAGTTAGGATTATGAGATATAAAAATGAAGTGTGTGACTTGAAGATGGGTCTATCACAAAGGTCCATAACTAAGGTCAGTGATCTCTATTGCACATAAGTGGAGTGCTATTTTAAGATTTAGGTACTAGTGGATCTTACATCATAATTTGTGATAGTGGAAGTTTATGTTTGTGCATAATTTTAATATCAAACTCTATTGTTTAGATTGTTGTTATTAATAATAAAGTGATTTTGTCATTTATTAATTGTGAATGAAGATATTTTATCATTATATCCATTTTGAGGGAAAGTTTTCAATTAAGGACTAGAAATAGTATAATCAAAGACCTCATCAAGCATGAAAGTAGAACAAATTAACTTTTTGTTTACTGCAGTATGCACTTGTCTTAATAAATTTATTTGTTCTTGACCTCGTTTACTTTTTGCAGCCGTTTCACCAATTTTAGAAATGGGTATTCTTTGATAGTAGTAGATTTGTATTTATTTATCATCTCAAAACTTAATTCACTACAAGGAAATTGACTTTTAATAACGTTTGTCCCTAAAAGTTAAAAATTATAGGTAAATATTCAGAATACCTTAAGTGACATTTGGATCTGCTGTCAACTTTAAGAGAACCTCTGGCTACATTTTGGATATAAAAAATTAATATATTCATATAATATTGTCTTGTCTCTAAAAATTAAATAAATATAAAAAATAATTTATCTATTTTTACGGTATTTTCTGTCACTAAAACTTATTATTATTTATTAAATAAAATTTATTTTATCTCTCAACTAATTGTAATTCTATGTTATTAAAAGAGTATTTATATGTCAGTTAACTTGTTTTAGTATCCTAAAATCGGTAAATCGTAAGAGTTTAAAAATTAATTCCAAAGTGTAACAATCTCGCTTTAGAATCACATTGAAAAAATTTACTAAACCATAGGCTATAGTAAGGTTGAAACACTAAAAGACATTAAATAAAGTCTTTTTAAAATTTTGATATCCATAAATTTTATTCAAATATTTTCAACATAATTCATTCACTAATACATATTAAGGTCTAAACAGAAACCTCACCATACAAAGTTTGGCCAAAATACAATCAATTAAATAAATTAAAAATAACAAATTATATTAAATTAAAATATTTCAAATGGATTTTAGAACAAAAATTTGAGTTTGAATTTGTTGAATTTTCATAAATAGATTATGTTATTTTTTTGAAAAAAATATAATATGCCTTTCTTAAATATATTATTTCATAATTTTTTAAATATACTATACACTTCTTAAACTTAGAGTGGGATGAGTCTTAAAATTTAAGTTAAGGTCTTGTTGTTATTTTAAGGTTGAGTCTTATTCAATTTTAAATGTCAATTTATTTTTTACTAGTATATGAAGTCGTGCACTGCATATGATAGAAAATCAATTGTATTTTTACTTTTTTATAAATTTAAATATATTATAAAGTAAAATAAAGTTCAATTTGAATCAATATAATATAAAATACAAATAACATTAAAATTCTTTTTCTTACTAATCTTCGGATGGTAAACATGTAAGAACCATACGCGAAATTCATGAATTGAAATCATATTTACTTGCTTAAAAACTCCAAATCTCTTATCACTTAGACCAATTCATTTAAGAACTTCAAATCTCTTATCATTTGGACCAACTCATTTAAGAACTCGAAAGCTCTTATCACTTGGACCAATTCATTGTTGGTACATTAAAAAATTATATTATTATACATTACCGTTAATGATAAAAAAAAATGTTATTCATATTTATAAAAAATATTAAACTTAGAAATACTAAAGATAGAAACTCAAATTATGTGAGATATTTATGTAAGTTTTAGAATTAAAAAATATATATTAATAATTAAAAACAACATATAACGTAAATAATCAAATTATAAATGATAAAAAAAAATGTTAAAATTTTATGTATAATATGATATTGGAATAAATATGACATAAAATTTATTCAATCACAATTGATCCATTATACCTTATTAAATAGAGAGTTTTTAACCAAACCATTGAGATATACAATAAGTGATTGGTGCACAATGTACATGGTAGGAGATGCACGTAAAGCCTTGCAATCAATTGACACTGTTTTTCACTGGGAAAACATCTTGTATGAAAGACATTTGTTGTTAAAATATGAAAGTGAAACCTTTTTAATTTTTGCTATCAACCGATAAAATCTTATATAAATTAAATAAAATATATTTTTGTTGCAAATTATTTAATATTTTTCTTAATACAACTGAATTGGCTAACGAAAATAACAGGGATAAGAGAAATATTAATTATAAATCGATAAATTTTGAGACATAAAGTGAGCACATATTTGCTTATATTAGAAATATTAGTTATAAAGTGAGAAATTATGAGACAAGTAATGAACATATTGCTAACATAAGTTATTGGAGTGGTAATATACACACTATTTTTTTATTCAACTAAAAGATAAAAAAAATTACATTAGTTCTTGATGTTGTTGTAGAACAGTTGAAATTTCTTATTTTATTTTTAAAAAAATATAGAGAAAATAGATTTGAAAATATTAAATTTACTTAAGAAATTTTCTATAGTTATTAAATAAAATATTAATAATTTATTTATTAATTTTTGAAAATACCCTATCTAATAGTTTCGCTTTAGACTTCATAATGTGTTGGGCCGGACCTGACAAAGTATGTATGTCTTGTAAATTATTGACTATCGAGTTATATTCTTATAAATAAAAAAATAAAAGTGTTTATATATTTTAAAACCAAAAAATAATTTAAGGATGATATGTGATATATACAAAATAGTTAATTTGGCATACTCGGTCTTGCAAACTAATAAATATATATAGATATTCTAAAGAAATAGTAATTTAATAAAAAAAATTATCAAAAAAATATAAGTATAGATTTAACTTTTTATCGTATCCATTGTATAAAAAATATAAATACAATAATTTGGCATAAATTAATTAACCACACCATATCTAAATAAAAATAAATAAATATTATCAGTTGAAAATAATGTAATCATAAAAGAATTTTTTAAAGATTGGACTGTATAATATTTATTTATTATAGAACTATATGAGTTTTAAAATACATAAAATATTATTTATTTTATAGCTAAAGAAACATCCGAATTCAATATATATACAAATCTCTCAAAATATTATGACTTAGTATGAAAATATATTTAATAGTTATTATCTCTGAAAATATATGACTTAGTATGAAAACATATACAAACATTATGCTTGCCATTAATGACCATAGGTTTGACCATATTTCCACAATTCCCATCATACTTTCAAATTTTTAATTCACTTCTTATTTCTATTTTTTCTCTTCTATATGTATTTATATAAGGTGTCCTATCTCCAATTTTTAACTCGTATCTTTTCTTTTAGTTTAGTATCTCCAATTAGTTTGTATCAATTTTTAATTGTTTCTTTAGTGTGAAGTAGTTCCTTCTATATATAAACATTGTATTAATGTCTTCTATATATAGGCGTTGTATTAATGTCAAGTGAATATCATTTGGAGATACTATAGGGTATTAAAGAAGGAGTATAATCCCAATAGTTAATTACTTAGTTTTTATGTATTTTTAAATTATATATATTTCAAAAATATGTATTTCTTATTATATAATTTCATAATTACTTTTTAAAAATATATAATACTCCTTATAAATAAATATTTTTATTCTTTGCATTATAAGTATCTTTTTATTAAAAAATTTGACTGATTTGAAATAAAAAAAGATCTGTTATAATTTAATAATCCTAATTATACATGTTTTTGAATGAAATTTAAATATAATATCTATTTCTTACTTATATAATTTTGAATTAAATATAATAAAAACTATTATAATCTCCAAAAATATGATTTTTTTTTTTGCATCATCTAATATGTATATTTTTTAATGAATAATTCCACATTATTTTTTTAAAATAATTTTTATATTCATTATATAATACTTCTTATAAATAAATATTCTTATTTTTGTTATGAATTATACAGTATCTTTTTACTAAAAAACTTGACTGATTTAAAATTAAAAAAAAAAAATCTGTTATCATTTAATAATTTGAATTATACATTTTTTAAATAAGTTTTAGAAATAGATATCTAAAAAATATATAATATCAATTTCTTATCTATATAATTTTGAATTAAATATTTTTAAAACTATTATAATCTCCAAAAATATAATTTCTTTTACATCATATAATATGTATATTTTTTAATAATATAATTTCACAATAATTTTTTAAAAATAATTTTTATATTCATTATAAATAGATATTCCTAATTTTTTTAATTATACAGTATCATTTTTATCGGTAGTTCTAAATTATTTTACATGAAGAATATCTATTATAATATGTTAATCTGAACTATACAATTTTTGAACTAAAAACCAAAAGTCTGTTGTTTAAAATTAAATAATATCTATTACTTAGATATATAATTTCAAATTGAATAATATAAAACGTATTTTTCAATTTAAAATATTACATAATTCAAATCCCTTATCTTGTATTTTTCGTTATACAATACTATATAAATAATATTAAAAATATTTTTTTTATCATAGGTATAGATACGTGTAAAATCATATTATACATAATTAATCATAGGTAAATCATATGTAAAAAATATGATGTAAAAGAAATTATATTTTTTTAGAACTTTCCGAGTCCGAGGGACTATTGCTGTAGAATTGATTAATAGCATTCAAGGTTAAACATGACTCCTAGAGAATTACCAAAATACGAAGTTCTCTTTTCTCCTTTCGTTCTCTTCTTTCTTTTTTATTTTTACTTGGTTGGCAGGGCAGGGTCGGGGCCTTTATCGCTGGGCGAGCGCATCCGATTGATTCTAAAGTCCTTTCCTAAACCACTTCCCGTTTAGTTGCTGAAAGATAGATAGAACCTATGAGATTTAGTTCCAGGAATATGCAAGCTAGAAAGATGCTATTTGCTGCTATTCCATCTATTTGTGCATTAAGTTCGAATAAGATATCAATCTATAATGAAGAAATGATAGTAGCTCGTTGTTTTATAGGCTTCATCATATTCAGTCGGAAGAGTTTAGGTAATACTTTCAAAGTGACTCTCGACGGGAGAATCCAGGCTATTCAGGAAGAATCGCAGCAATTCCCCAATCCTAACGAAGTCGTTCCTCCGGAATCTAATGAACAACAACGATTACTTAGGATCAGTTTGCGAATTTGTGGCACCGTAGTTGAATCATTACCAATGGAACGCTGTGCGCCTAAGTGCGAAAAGACAGTGCAAGCTTTGTTATGCCGAAACCTAAATGTTAAGTCAGCAACACTTCCAAATGCCACTTCTTCCCGTCGCATCCGTCTTCAGGACGATCTAGGCACAAAGTTTCACTTATTAGTTAGGAGGAGATTTAGCCCCCTGTGTATCTCGAAAGCAGAAAAAATAGAACTCATTCGAGAGAGCTTGGTGGTCTTAAGAATGGTTCGGGTGGGGGGTTCTCTTAAGAATAAATAAGACGAATAGAATCTAATTCATGTTTATGCTAACAGAAGAGCGGATCCAATACACAGACAACTTCTTTCTCATGAAGCAGCTTTGCAAGAAAGGAGTTAGTTCCCTCCGAGGGTTCTGATAGCCAATGCTTCCTACGCTCCAGCCCTTAGCCCTGAACTCCTTAGCACAAGCACTAAGTAAGCCCGTGAAGGCCTTCAATATCGCACCTACTAGGACTGAAATTAAGTTTTCGAATAGGACGACTTCTTTCTTTTCTGTATGCTAGGGCCGCCCGCACGCTTTAAGGGTTGTTGAACGTATTGCACTAAGAAAGACTCCTGCCGTTGCGGTAAGATTTTCTTTGAAAGCCAAGCCGCTCAAGCAATTTCTTTAAAGAAGAGCAAGCAAGATAAGGAAGGCTCGAAAGCTGCGAAGAAAGTCGAGCTGCTCTTATCGAGCTGTGAAATCGGTGTGGTGAGGTATTGGAAGTGTTCAGCGAATATAGATAAAAAAACTAAAAAAGAGCACCGTGCTATACTGGCAGAGCTTCAGCAAAACTAGGTAGGTAGCTTTAGCTAATGAGAGATGGATTTGGGGATTAGATTATATTAGGCCTCCTAATTAATGGAATTAGTTTTATATTGATTAGTTTATTTTTAAAGAAGCATTCTCCCTTGACTCGATCTATAATGGAATTATCGATAGAACGTTGATCAATATTAAGGAAGAGATCGAGGATCACAGCAGGATCCTATCTGATCTTTGTCAACACAGGACTCGAAGCCCCCTGCTCAAACAAAAGGGTAATCCTTCAGAATTGAAAATTCCTTTCGGATTTCTTATATTAATTATAGTTGAGGGGAGAAGACTCTCTATCTATATAGGGGGGGAGCCATTGTGAAGCCTAGAGAGGCGGAAGCGGCAAATAGCTTCTACCGAGTTCCACAACACTTAGCTTAGTAGCTTAACTCTTTCTACTGGCGTGGCGCTGCTGGATGCTTCTGATCAATAGAACAGGAAGAGGAGTCAGCCAAAAAGAAATTTGAAAGTAATGACCACCAAGATACGCATAGTGATTCGATCTTTTGATCACCCATTTTTGGAAAACAATTTTGGGGGGCTTCCGCCTTACACACGGAAGATTGGATTGCCTGAATCACGAGTCTTATATACTGTGTTACGATCACCTCATATTGATAAAAAGTCCAGAGAACAATTTGAAATGGAAATCAAGAAAAAATATCTGGTCATAAAAACAGAAAAGCATGAATTGCGAAAGAAGTTTATCTTTTCGTTCGTGATCTTAGTTTTTGTGCTTTCTTTCAGTCTCTACTATTTAAAATAGGGTTATCTCTTGGTAGTCGAGTCCTCTCCTTTGCTTTATTTAAATTTGGCCTCGCGGGGGGACTTGCCTGGGCAATAGGATGTCTTTTGCGAGCACTATTCAGTGCCGATGGGGGGCTCTCCATCGGGAATGGCATGATGCCTCACGGAGCTGCCGAATCCACCAATTCGGATTTGTTTACTTATACTAGCGATTTGGTGGAGGAATGGGAGCTGCACGTTAGCACTTGACTTTATGACTTTTCCGTCTCGCATAAGATGTCCTGTCTCTTTTCAGTTTTAGCGGAATAAGCAGTATTGGTGGTGGGAACAGCCATAGTTGATGCTAGTGCAATAAGACTTGATGAAGGCGGCACTTGCCTTCAAGCTTGAAACTGATTGACCATGAGAGTCAGATCAATAGTCTATCCCCGAGAGCAGATGGGAGAGGAGAGCTATACCAAGGATGGGAGAGTCAAGGGTGATGCCTGATCCGGGTTGACTCTAATAAGACTAATAGCCGTACCGCAGAAAGAAGGTCAACCTAACCCCAGGTAATCACAGCTTTCTTCCGAACTCGCTTTCGAGCTAACCTTACATGGAGCTACCAGCCAACAAGAGTTCTCATTCACGGCTAACTAAGCATTCGTTCAGAGTTGACAAGGGAGAGGGTAGACTGAAGACCATCACATCAATCAGTCATGCGGTCGGTTTGGGGTACGGTCAGTTCACCGGGAGGATCGACCCCCCATTTTCGAGGGAGATCCTTTCCGAATGATCTCTAGTCTATCGTCTAGTCTACTGTAAGCCACGTCGCATCACCCGCATGTGCGGAGGATGCCTACCCCACACACATGGAGTGAGCAAAGACAGATGCGCTAAGGCAGTAAGACCGACTCCGACTTGTCAATAGATGCTTTTTTTTGATCCTTTCATCATCTTCTCCCATAGGGAGACTTAGAATAGATCCCAGATCACCAGCCCAGGCCATGCTATCCAGAATGAACTATTATTTCATCCCACGAGTCACCCGGTTAATCAAGATGTAGAAGCCCAACTTCCTCACAGACATAGTAGGCATAGGTCCAACCACCTTTTTTTTTAAGTAGAAGTCTGAGCGGAGCTACCCACTGGACGTAAGGTGGAGTATGGTCCACCCGGAGCCAGGTGATATAAGTTTCAGTCTTCGCCTCTGGAAAGCGCCCGGATCCATCATTGAGCCTTAGATTCGAAGGGAATGGATTACTTACTCGATAGAGTGAGGGGAGTTGGCTAGACTGACTTGAACAAGTAAAGTTATTTCTTACTTATTCTTACTTATAAAGAAGGGAAGCTTGGTACAACAATTTGAATTGGATAGATTTTTTAATATCTGTAATTTGAATATGAAAGACCCTTTTACGAAAAAACCGTTGATCCGATCCAAGAGTCAGACTTTGCTATAGGAGGAAGCAAAGCTGTCAAGCCGAAACCAGTGCTACCCTCAAGTAACCCAATGGACGTACGAATATCTGCTTCGAAAGGACCAAAGAGAGTCTTTATTTAAGCTATTCTTCGCATCTCGAGAGAAGCAGTCGATTAGTGAGCATCCCATCTCATAAGGAAAGCCTTAATTTAGGCCTGGTTGCGGGGGAGAAGGACTAAGGATCAGTCTAATGGGACCTAGAGGAGATAGAAGCTGTAGTTAGTGAGTTGCGGGCTGAACTGCTGAGTCTAGAAATGACTTCTTCAGTTAAGACTAGCCTAGCAAGAAGGATTGCTGCTAGATTCTATACCAACACATTCTTTCCGAAAAGTAGAATCGCAAGGGTATGAAAGATAGCTATGAAAAGCAATCCACCCGAAAAACTACCAGCTTCTTCAATGGGGGATACCTTTCCTTTTCTATATCCTCTTCTTCTTTTTATTCTATCTTCTTTCTGTTCACCTGAGCTAATTCTTTACTTGCTTTCGAGCGCTTGGTCTGGCCTATTTGCTGTTAGAAGGGAAGCCTTAGCACAGTAGCAGGTAAAGAGAGAGGGATTGCTCGGCAGGGAAGACGGGAGAATATCCAAACCCGAATCACAGACAGGCACTCTACTCAATATACAATAAAAAAGTTAACTAAGGGGATCACAACGGCGAAGGGGGCCAATCGAGGAGACTGGAGGAGCTGGATGCAGCGATTCGGAAGTAGCGAAT
>NC_021164.2:50805840-50806243 GCF_000331145.2 Cicer arietinum | reverse complement strand
GGAGCAAGCCCTATTAAGATTAAGATTAAGATTAAGGGAAGGGAAGAGGCTATTTTACTAGACTAGCTCTGATACGCGCGTGCAAGAGATTAAGTTTAGTGTAAGGTGCAAGGCGAAAGTCATAAAGGAAATCGAACTCCCAGTCTCATTCCCGGCTAACCGTGAACAGAGTGAAGGGGGGCCAAGAGCTTTTTAGAAGGGGTCTTTATTCAACAATATTCCCCGGGCTAACCTATATCCTATTCCTCTT
The DNA here is from genome assembly GCF_000331145.2 of Cicer arietinum. Taxonomy (NCBI): domain Eukaryota; kingdom Viridiplantae; phylum Streptophyta; class Magnoliopsida; order Fabales; family Fabaceae; genus Cicer; species Cicer arietinum. The sequence continues at coordinate 50,805,993 of NC_021164.2, read as the reverse complement.
CCAGCTGGCGGGTTCTCTTTTATAGAGAATCATAATAAGTAAGGCAAAGAGAGCTCCATGTGGGAATCGTGGAAGATGGTGTCAAAGCACCTCCCCTCGCTCCACTAGCTAGGTAACTCATCTTTCTAACTAAGAAAGCATAAAATCCTTTAA
>NC_021164.2:50794488-50805265 GCF_000331145.2 Cicer arietinum | reverse complement strand
CTAAATCATCCGATTCCGTAGCAGAACCCGACCTTGGAATTGAATGTGTTAAGCATATGATTTTCCCGTCTTGTCAAGAGTGGTCAGAAATGGGAGACATCTTCTTCTCAAGACTTTTTTTCCCTCCTCTCAGAGGTGGAATTCGGTCACTCGGGTAAGAAAATAAGGCATTGAAAGACGTGAACCAAATCATTTAAGCGTCCACGTATTGGCTTCGATTCTGGCAGAAGCGGGATGGGACTTTATTACGTAGATAGACAGAAGAGGGCCTAGCTGGCTTGACCCAGAGAAGAATGTTGAGTTGAGGAAAAGAAGCCTTCCCAATTAAAATCTTTTCCTGTCGATGTAGTCTTTTCTTCTCTGTCCTGCTCCCCGGAAAAGGGCGAAGCGGAAATGGAATAAAAAAGAAGAAAGCTGGTAGATTCAGGCTACCCTAGTAGCGTAGATTCCGTCCCTCCCAGTTCACAGATGTAGTTGCGTGTAGTTCACTTTTTTCTTCGAGATTGGCTTGGTGTTAAGTGTACCGCTTGTGTAGCCTATGCGAAGCGAACAAGCAAGGGATTGAGCTGCGCGAAAGCCGCGTTCGCGCATTCGTTTTCTTGCTGGCTGGGTACAAGATCGAAAAGAATGCCCGTATGTCGAGATACAGGGTTTTTCGAGAAAAGGTCCCATCCTTCAATATCATGATTGGGTCGACCAGGCCAGATCATGAGTGAATAGAAAATCGAAAACGTACATAGCTGTTCCAGCTGAAATACTTGGAATAATTCTACCACTTCTACTAGGAGTAGCCTTTTTAGTGCTAGCTGAACGTAAAGTAATGGCTTTTGTGCAACGTCGAAAGGGTCCTGATGTAGTGGGATCGTTCGGATTGTTACAACCTCTAGCAGATGGTTTGAAATTGATTCTAAAAGAACCTATTTCACCAAGTAGTGCTAATTTGTCCCTTTTTAGAATGGCTCCAGTGGCTACATTTATGTTAAGTCTGGTCGCTCGGGCCGTTGTACCTTTTGATTATGGTATGGTATTGTCAGATTCGAACATAGGGCTACTTTATTTGTTTGCCATATCTTCGTTAGGTGTTTATGGAATTATTACAGCAGGTTGGTCTAGTAATTAGGGGGCGGCCGTTCGGTCGCCTATGATATTAGGACCAATAGGTCAAAAATTGGTGTGTGCCGCAGGTGTTGAACGATCTACTCTACACAGGTGTGGGCTTACGGGGCTAGGGCTCATAAAGCCTTTCTTTCATTCAAAAATAGGGCCCTGGTCGGGCACTTTTCCGGGCCGGGATCGATAGATAAGTGGAAGTCATAAAAAAGAGATATTTCTCTTCGCACCTAAGATCAAGAGGAAGGGTAGCTTGTCAAGCTGGCCTATATAAAATATATTATTCATTATTATAGAATCTTTTAGAAAAATCTTTTTCTAAAGATTCACTGTCTTTTAACCGGCTGTTCTTCTTTGTCAACGCTACTAAGGACCTATGGGTTAGCCTACTAATAAAGAAAGTGAAGCACTAAGGGAGTTCCGAGTTAAGCGATAGGAATTGGTCCACAGTGAGAAACTCAAGCGAAGCAAGAGGGAAGATGCCCGGCCGAGGGGAAGTCGTAACTGGAGTTGAATGTATAATGTCCCAAAGGATTGATTGTTCGTGGGATGGATACCCGTTAAACGTTGGGCTATAGCTATTCTTTAAAGGACATAACAACCCACCTAAGGTAAGGGTAAGTAGGGAGAAGAGAAGAAGGTTCCCGTAGACCCTTTCTAGAAGCATTAGCCGGTTGGGAAGGGAAGTCACTTTCTTTAAAAACGTACAATAATCATCTAAATAAAATCTAAACTTTTGGTACCCGAAACAGTATTCCATATCGACAGGTCAGAAGAGCCCTTCACTACTATCATCTCTTTTAAGAAAGATGAGAATAGTAGAGTCGGGTTTTTTGGGGGGGCTCTCTCTTCTTTATTTTTTGATGTTTTTTCCGGTATGCCGCTCCGCGAGAATGGAGTGCCACGCACGAGCGGAGCTAAAACAAAGCAGGGGGAATTCTGCGTTGGGAGAAATCCTTTGCGTGGCTTTCTTGTTCCACTAGCTAGGACAAAATTATCAGATGTCCCTTTCGTTATTACAACCTTCTTTTTTTATGTCAAAGACCAGAAGCTATGCGCTAATTTTCATTGGATCTCGGTTGTTCTTAACAGCGATGGCTATTCATTTAAGTCTTCGGGTAGCACCATTAGATCTTCAACAAGGTGTAAATTCTCGTATTCTTTATGTACATGTTCCTGCGGCTCGGATGAGTATTCTTGTTTATATAGCTACGGCTATAAACACTTTCTTATTCCTATTAACAAAACATCCCCTTTTTCTTCGCTCTTCCGGAACCGGTACAGAAATGGGTGCTTTTTTTACGTTGTTTACCTTAGTTACTAGGGGGTTTCGGGGAAGACCTACGTGGGGCACCTTTTGGGTGTGGGATGCTTGTTTAACCTCTGTATTCATCTCGTTTCTGATTTACCTGGGTGCACTGCGTTTTCAAAAGCTTCCTGTCGAACCGGCTCCTATTTCAATCCGTGCTGGACCGATCGATATACCAATAATTAAGTCTTCAGTCAACTGGTGGAATACTTCGCATCAACCTGGGAGCATTAGCCGATCTGGTACATCAATACATGTTCCTATGCCCATTCCAATCTTGTCTAACTTTGCTAACTTCCCCCTCTCAACCCGTATCTTGTTTGTTCTGGAAACACGTCTTCCTATTCTATCTTTTCTCGAATCTCCTTTAAGGTATGAAATCGAAGCTCGAGAAGGATAAAAACTTTGAGTGGATTTATACCTGGCTGTTTTCACGCATCAAAGTGAAACCGTGTTAATACATTTCAGGGAAGGACCACGTACCTGGTTCGGAAAATAAATAAAGTCTCACACATCCTCTTGTTCCCAAGAGTCCTATTTGCTTTCTTGATTGGTAAACCCAACCAGCTATTTACAACAAACAAGTCTTTCCTCTTGTTGGGGGGAGCAGTTCAAAAAGAAACCAAAACTTTAATGATGCCAGTAAATGAACTCTTGAGCGCTGTGGAGCCTTTTTTACAGTGGAGCACAGTAGACCCCTTGTTACAGTTAGATCCGGGGACGCTACCACAGGTTCCCGGGAATCCACCCGTGGAAGTCCCTTCTTCCTCTTCGGTGGTCGAAGGGGAGATCTCCCAAAATGACCTTTGGGCGGCTGTGGACAGTGCGGAACGTGAGCAATGGCAAGATATGCTTGCGTCCAAGGAGTGGCGGTTTTCTGAACGTCATTTCGCTCTCTGCGACAGAAAAATCTCCATGATTGTGGCAAAGGCTCTGTCCTTATATAAGGAGGGGCACCTCACGCTCCAAATTCAAGACGAGGCGGATATTGCGAGAGGCATAAATGCCCACTTTGCCGATATGAACCACTTTATTTCTAACGCCTCCCGATTACAACACCTAAAGCGCGTAGGGGACTGTATAGGTAATCCAAAAAGCCCCATATGGCAGGAAATAAAGTGGTTCATAGAAAACTAAAAGATCCCTATTGTTTGTTCTTATCAAATTATCCTTTGAATTACTCTAACATTCCACGTTTCCGAAACGGATCCTATCAAATATTTGACATTTTCTATGATCATCTCTATTTTAGGTATTCGGGGAATCCTCCTTAATAGACGAAATATTCCTATTATGTCAATGCCAATTGAATCAATGTTATTAGCTGTGAATTCGAACTTTTTGGTATTTTCCGTTTCTTCGGATGATATGATGGGTCAATCATTTGCTTCATTGGTTTCAACGGTGGCAGCTGCGGAATCCGCTATTGGGTTAGCCATTTTCGTTAGAACTTTCCGAGTCCGAGGGACTATTGCTGTAGAATTGATTAATAGCATTCAAGGTTAAACATGACTCCTAGAGAATTACCAAAATACGAAGTTCTCTTTTCTCCTTTCGTTCTCTTCTTTCTTTTTTATTTTTACTTGGTTGGCAGGGCAGGGTCGGGGCCTTTATCGCTGGGCGAGCGCATCCGATTGATTCTAAAGTCCTTTCCTAAACCACTTCCCGTTTAGTTGCTGAAAGATAGATAGAACCTATGAGATTTAGTTCCAGGAATATGCAAGCTAGAAAGATGCTATTTGCTGCTATTCCATCTATTTGTGCATTAAGTTCGAATAAGATATCAATCTATAATGAAGAAATGATAGTAGCTCGTTGTTTTATAGGCTTCATCATATTCAGTCGGAAGAGTTTAGGTAATACTTTCAAAGTGACTCTCGACGGGAGAATCCAGGCTATTCAGGAAGAATCGCAGCAATTCCCCAATCCTAACGAAGTCGTTCCTCCGGAATCTAATGAACAACAACGATTACTTAGGATCAGTTTGCGAATTTGTGGCACCGTAGTTGAATCATTACCAATGGAACGCTGTGCGCCTAAGTGCGAAAAGACAGTGCAAGCTTTGTTATGCCGAAACCTAAATGTTAAGTCAGCAACACTTCCAAATGCCACTTCTTCCCGTCGCATCCGTCTTCAGGACGATCTAGGCACAAAGTTTCACTTATTAGTTAGGAGGAGATTTAGCCCCCTGTGTATCTCGAAAGCAGAAAAAATAGAACTCATTCGAGAGAGCTTGGTGGTCTTAAGAATGGTTCGGGTGGGGGGTTCTCTTAAGAATAAATAAGACGAATAGAATCTAATTCATGTTTATGCTAACAGAAGAGCGGATCCAATACACAGACAACTTCTTTCTCATGAAGCAGCTTTGCAAGAAAGGAGTTAGTTCCCTCCGAGGGTTCTGATAGCCAATGCTTCCTACGCTCCAGCCCTTAGCCCTGAACTCCTTAGCACAAGCACTAAGTAAGCCCGTGAAGGCCTTCAATATCGCACCTACTAGGACTGAAATTAAGTTTTCGAATAGGACGACTTCTTTCTTTTCTGTATGCTAGGGCCGCCCGCACGCTTTAAGGGTTGTTGAACGTATTGCACTAAGAAAGACTCCTGCCGTTGCGGTAAGATTTTCTTTGAAAGCCAAGCCGCTCAAGCAATTTCTTTAAAGAAGAGCAAGCAAGATAAGGAAGGCTCGAAAGCTGCGAAGAAAGTCGAGCTGCTCTTATCGAGCTGTGAAATCGGTGTGGTGAGGTATTGGAAGTGTTCAGCGAATATAGATAAAAAAACTAAAAAAGAGCACCGTGCTATACTGGCAGAGCTTCAGCAAAACTAGGTAGGTAGCTTTAGCTAATGAGAGATGGATTTGGGGATTAGATTATATTAGGCCTCCTAATTAATGGAATTAGTTTTATATTGATTAGTTTATTTTTAAAGAAGCATTCTCCCTTGACTCGATCTATAATGGAATTATCGATAGAACGTTGATCAATATTAAGGAAGAGATCGAGGATCACAGCAGGATCCTATCTGATCTTTGTCAACACAGGACTCGAAGCCCCCTGCTCAAACAAAAGGGTAATCCTTCAGAATTGAAAATTCCTTTCGGATTTCTTATATTAATTATAGTTGAGGGGAGAAGACTCTCTATCTATATAGGGGGGGAGCCATTGTGAAGCCTAGAGAGGCGGAAGCGGCAAATAGCTTCTACCGAGTTCCACAACACTTAGCTTAGTAGCTTAACTCTTTCTACTGGCGTGGCGCTGCTGGATGCTTCTGATCAATAGAACAGGAAGAGGAGTCAGCCAAAAAGAAATTTGAAAGTAATGACCACCAAGATACGCATAGTGATTCGATCTTTTGATCACCCATTTTTGGAAAACAATTTTGGGGGGCTTCCGCCTTACACACGGAAGATTGGATTGCCTGAATCACGAGTCTTATATACTGTGTTACGATCACCTCATATTGATAAAAAGTCCAGAGAACAATTTGAAATGGAAATCAAGAAAAAATATCTGGTCATAAAAACAGAAAAGCATGAATTGCGAAAGAAGTTTATCTTTTCGTTCGTGATCTTAGTTTTTGTGCTTTCTTTCAGTCTCTACTATTTAAAATAGGGTTATCTCTTGGTAGTCGAGTCCTCTCCTTTGCTTTATTTAAATTTGGCCTCGCGGGGGGACTTGCCTGGGCAATAGGATGTCTTTTGCGAGCACTATTCAGTGCCGATGGGGGGCTCTCCATCGGGAATGGCATGATGCCTCACGGAGCTGCCGAATCCACCAATTCGGATTTGTTTACTTATACTAGCGATTTGGTGGAGGAATGGGAGCTGCACGTTAGCACTTGACTTTATGACTTTTCCGTCTCGCATAAGATGTCCTGTCTCTTTTCAGTTTTAGCGGAATAAGCAGTATTGGTGGTGGGAACAGCCATAGTTGATGCTAGTGCAATAAGACTTGATGAAGGCGGCACTTGCCTTCAAGCTTGAAACTGATTGACCATGAGAGTCAGATCAATAGTCTATCCCCGAGAGCAGATGGGAGAGGAGAGCTATACCAAGGATGGGAGAGTCAAGGGTGATGCCTGATCCGGGTTGACTCTAATAAGACTAATAGCCGTACCGCAGAAAGAAGGTCAACCTAACCCCAGGTAATCACAGCTTTCTTCCGAACTCGCTTTCGAGCTAACCTTACATGGAGCTACCAGCCAACAAGAGTTCTCATTCACGGCTAACTAAGCATTCGTTCAGAGTTGACAAGGGAGAGGGTAGACTGAAGACCATCACATCAATCAGTCATGCGGTCGGTTTGGGGTACGGTCAGTTCACCGGGAGGATCGACCCCCCATTTTCGAGGGAGATCCTTTCCGAATGATCTCTAGTCTATCGTCTAGTCTACTGTAAGCCACGTCGCATCACCCGCATGTGCGGAGGATGCCTACCCCACACACATGGAGTGAGCAAAGACAGATGCGCTAAGGCAGTAAGACCGACTCCGACTTGTCAATAGATGCTTTTTTTTGATCCTTTCATCATCTTCTCCCATAGGGAGACTTAGAATAGATCCCAGATCACCAGCCCAGGCCATGCTATCCAGAATGAACTATTATTTCATCCCACGAGTCACCCGGTTAATCAAGATGTAGAAGCCCAACTTCCTCACAGACATAGTAGGCATAGGTCCAACCACCTTTTTTTTTAAGTAGAAGTCTGAGCGGAGCTACCCACTGGACGTAAGGTGGAGTATGGTCCACCCGGAGCCAGGTGATATAAGTTTCAGTCTTCGCCTCTGGAAAGCGCCCGGATCCATCATTGAGCCTTAGATTCGAAGGGAATGGATTACTTACTCGATAGAGTGAGGGGAGTTGGCTAGACTGACTTGAACAAGTAAAGTTATTTCTTACTTATTCTTACTTATAAAGAAGGGAAGCTTGGTACAACAATTTGAATTGGATAGATTTTTTAATATCTGTAATTTGAATATGAAAGACCCTTTTACGAAAAAACCGTTGATCCGATCCAAGAGTCAGACTTTGCTATAGGAGGAAGCAAAGCTGTCAAGCCGAAACCAGTGCTACCCTCAAGTAACCCAATGGACGTACGAATATCTGCTTCGAAAGGACCAAAGAGAGTCTTTATTTAAGCTATTCTTCGCATCTCGAGAGAAGCAGTCGATTAGTGAGCATCCCATCTCATAAGGAAAGCCTTAATTTAGGCCTGGTTGCGGGGGAGAAGGACTAAGGATCAGTCTAATGGGACCTAGAGGAGATAGAAGCTGTAGTTAGTGAGTTGCGGGCTGAACTGCTGAGTCTAGAAATGACTTCTTCAGTTAAGACTAGCCTAGCAAGAAGGATTGCTGCTAGATTCTATACCAACACATTCTTTCCGAAAAGTAGAATCGCAAGGGTATGAAAGATAGCTATGAAAAGCAATCCACCCGAAAAACTACCAGCTTCTTCAATGGGGGATACCTTTCCTTTTCTATATCCTCTTCTTCTTTTTATTCTATCTTCTTTCTGTTCACCTGAGCTAATTCTTTACTTGCTTTCGAGCGCTTGGTCTGGCCTATTTGCTGTTAGAAGGGAAGCCTTAGCACAGTAGCAGGTAAAGAGAGAGGGATTGCTCGGCAGGGAAGACGGGAGAATATCCAAACCCGAATCACAGACAGGCACTCTACTCAATATACAATAAAAAAGTTAACTAAGGGGATCACAACGGCGAAGGGGGCCAATCGAGGAGACTGGAGGAGCTGGATGCAGCGATTCGGAAGTAGCGAATCGTCTTCTTTGCAGTTTTTCAGGGGAGTGGCTATCAAGCAAAAAATTCCTTTATTCGGCTATTCAGATAATTTGGTATAGAAAGTTGACTTCTTTCTTCATTCAAGTAAGATAGTTGATCGAGAAAGGTCCTCTTCCACTGAGAAACTAAGGAGCGAAAGCGATGTGCTCCGATGAAAGCCTTGCGGGTCTAATCTACCGCGGCCCTTTACTCAATGAATAGGAAATATGACCACACACAATCAGAATCCCCGCGCATGAAGCAGTTGGCTCTCAATGGGAATTCTCCATAGCATGACTAGTTAAAGCAATCAAATTGATTGAGACAAGCAAGCCTCAAGCTAGGGTTCCCCATGACGAATCCATTGTGTCGGGCGAAATAAAAGGCCGGGGCAAGAATGCGGTAGGCGGTGGTCCTATGAATGGGTTGAAAAATAAAATAGAAAGTCTACGGTTAGGTTAAACAATATCCAACAAAGACCGTAATTACATACATAACATAGTCATAGCGGAAACTATCAAAACGAGTAAGCTAGGTTGCCTATGCCTAAAGCCTGTCTACTCCTAACAAGTCTAAAGATAGAAGTTACTTTCTATTCTAAGAGTATGGCTGGAATCAGGTTCTCCTATGCTAATGGAGGGCTGGCTTTACGCCTTTTTTTAGTTATCTCAAGAAGTAACCGTCAAAGAGAGAGCCATGGCTGCTCACACATTGTTAGAGCGGGAAGGGTTTATATTCATTTCGCGTTGCATGAACCTTTCTATGGGTTGTTTGGCTATTAGATTCGCACAGACAGGCAGAAAGGGCTTCTAGCCTACTAGTTAAGTAACAGCAGTTGTGGTTTCTTAGAATCATCCTAAGAGGGAGCCCATTACAGCACCGGGATACATAACATAAAGGCAATAAATTGTAAAGTCTTATCGTCAGGTTTGAGACTAAGATTCGAGCATTTAATCGAAAGAATTTGCATTTAAAGCCAAGATGGTGTAAGTGATTCATAACTAATCTTCCCTTCGTCGCTGTAAGTGGAATGCCCTGAAATTCTTCCATCAATAGGTACTCGAAATCTAATACAGCCATTAGGAGAGATCCCGGCAGAAGATGCCAACTTGGGCATTCCAATTAACTAGTATTCTTCGCAACAAGTCTTATTCCTATTGCTTCTAGCCCCATTACATACCTTTGATAGCCATTTCAAATCTATCTATTTGAGACCAAATCCTATGACCACATTCTCCTTTTAGTTCCGATCTGACATTCATTCAGAAAGCGAAGAACTTACTTATTAATATATGTATAGTTAAAAATCTCGGATTTGAACCAACGCTCATCAACGGATCACGACGTGAACCGTCAACCGCTCTACCACCGAGCTACCGAGACGGGAGGGAGGGACTGATTGATACATGGAAGCCTTTAAAGTGAGTCCGCTCATAAGAACAGTCAGGCTATCTTAGTCTCATAATGTGCCCTTTTTAAAGAAACCTATCGAATGAAGATGCCACTCAGGGACCCCTCGTTATGGATAGGTCTGGAAGAGCATGGGAAAGAAAGATCATCTTGTTCCTTTAGTCAACCGTGATTCTATTATGACAGCTATTCATTTGATTGACTCTGTTCCGAAGGTCCTCAGGAATCACTATCAGGCTCGGGGATGCACAAATATCTAAATGATAGACAACGATTCCCTAATGAGACGAACTTACCGCATAAGAGAAGAAAACTCAGAACGAAGGCTTAGAAAATTAGTCTTTGGGGGGAGGCCCGCCCGGAGGAGAGCTGGCAATGGGCTCTTGCCTTACTTAACTTAATAGGAGGTGCTAGTACAACCTTTTCCTGAAATGGGGATTCCAAGTCGTGTTGTTCTTGTTATATTTAAGTAGTAAGCATGGGCGCTTCAGGGGAAGCTAGCACTACATTTGATATTCCTTCCTTTCTTTCCTTGGTCTCTTGCGCTTTCAGGCAAGGGTAGCTAAAAAGTAAGAAGGTTCTTAAAAAAAAAGACAACCTCCCCTGGTCTCCTTAGTGATCGGAATGTAGCCAATGGGAAAATGACGTATGGTAGTAGTAGTATGGGTGAGTGCTTTCCCAGTATCTATATAACTTCTTCGTCGGGCTAAAAAGATAAGTAAGTCAAATATCCTTTTATTAAAATTTAAGGCCCTTATTAAAAAACTGTAGCTCGAACGCCCAGAGTCCAGACGCTCAAGCTCTGATTTCACCCGATACGAAAGGATCTCCGCTAAAAATGAATCTGATTCCCACGAATACCAAATATATAGTATGGCCATCTTGTCATCATATTAGCCTTCCCCAGAGCATAGAGCTACTTCTTCGCAATGTAAATTTCCTTCCTCAGCTGCTCCAAGAACAAGATATCTCGTAGAAAGAATAAGTAGAGCTAGACTGCATGCATGAGTGGCTTGTAGGAGAAAGAGTGGAAGGATTCTAGCCAAGACGGAGACGCAAGCTTGTCTGCTATTTTATGTTCTAGTTTAGCTCGCGGATTGGTCTTCATTGCGTACTAGCTTCAGTGGGAATTAGAATGTGTTCCGTACCACCGTGGAGCGGCTCAAAAAGATGAAGATGAG
>NC_021164.2:50788843-50793813 GCF_000331145.2 Cicer arietinum | reverse complement strand
TATCCTGGAGTAGTTAGAGTAGTACTTGCTAAAGCTAAAGGTTTTCTCCCGCTAAAAACAGTCTACTAGATAAGCCAAGTAAAGAAGTGAGTGCCAGATACAGATGAAATGGTTTTATCTGCGATCTCCTTTTTACAGAAGTAAATTCCTCCTCCCCCTACCCTAGGGGTACTTCTATTTTTAAGCTTTAGAGAATCCAGGTCCAGCGGAAGACTAAGTAAGGTACGGTATAAAGTCCAATCAATCTCCTCCAACAGAGGGCTCTGACCTGACCACAGTCAATCAGTCTATTGTTCTGGTTCTATAGAGTCTAACCCCGAAAAGGGAAGACTCCTCGTTTTTAGCCTGGTCCAGGTGTGGCATATCTTTACCATCTAGTAGCCCCGACAAGAGCAGTTACGTCTTTTGCTAAAGCCCTTACTAAATTACTAAACCACCAGGAACTAGTCTGGTTTGATATAAGCCTAGCTACCACGGAAAGCATAGTCAGAAGAGCTGAAAAGATAGCCATCTTACTCTCGGACCTTGCCTTAATAAAGGAAGAACTTAAGCCTTTCTTAATAAGAAAAAAAAACCCTAAGATGAGCTAACTTGGCTTAGTGCAGGAAATGGAATCACAGCAAGAAAGAAGGGCTGGGCATACCTTTTTTAGGATTTCTACCCCAAAATGACTGAACTGCCTTTCGAACTGAACTACCACGACTCTCGCTAACTGCATCGGATTCTGTGGATAAAAGAAGACTCGCTGAAAGAGCGGATTTGATTCCGAACCGCTACGCTTTCTTATATTAGTGTAGTGCGCTTAGCGCTTCCTGAACCAACTGAAGCAAGGAATATGAGGATCAGAGCGCTAGCATCCCTTGCTCTCGATCGATTGCTCACCACCGTCTGATCCGAACAAAAAAAGGAATAGAACTGGGGACACCTTTAGGTGTAAGCATGAAATACGCCCGAGCAAGCTAAATTCTTTCTATGTAGTAATCGTGCTAGGCTATGCCCCTGAACCCTTTGGTATCCAGAAAGAAAAGCAGAGGAAGTGGCTTTGATCCTATTTTCTATCAAAGCAGGTTCTACCACTGCAGGCCCAATCCTACTACCCGGATGATCGTCTTGGGTAAGATCTTTCTATATCAAAATATCAGTTGGATGCCTACACGCGATCCTTTTTTGCTTCCTTATATCGAGGAAGAGAAAAAGAGGCCTATATCAAAAGTATAAACAACTTATACTTCTATCATAACACGGATCACGCTGTATATAGATTGGATGTATGTCTGAGCTATCTTCTTTGTACCATACCATCTAGAGGGCTGTGATTTCCGGGGGGCAGGACACGAAGCCCCAACATGGTCTAGCACTACGATGGAAACTGGATGTCTGCCTTTGTGAGTACCTATCTTCTTATAGGAAATTGCTATTCAACAAAATAGAAGATTGCAAAGATTCAGCCTTAGTATTAGTAGAAGTGGGTAGCGGCACTGGCTAGACGGTCTATCCCCCTTTAACTTAAGTAGTATTTCCAATTTACTCTCTGTCTCTAAAAAAACCGTAACACAGTCCAGGATAAGTGTGACCGCGTATATATACGATATAGAAATCCAGCCCCACACCCGCGGGTAATGCCCCCGTAACTTCGGGAGAAGGTTTCTGAACTCCTATCTATTCAACCTGGCCTATCTTCTTTCTAACAAGAGGACGCTAAAATCAAAATGATAGCGAACTAGAAAGATACTGACAGAAGCTAAATCTCAAATCATAGACACCGGAGAGAACGATCATACCAGATGATAGCTATCTTAGAGAACGCTAATTTAACCATAAGAGAGAGCACCCTATTACATACTGCCTTGCTCTTCTCTCTATCGTAGTTCTTTCTCGCAGAGTAAGGATTTATAATTCTATACTAGTTCCTATGGCGTAAAGGAAAACATTTCGGCTATTACATCTATGGGTCAACGACTTTCTGGAGTCTCTTAAAGAGGGGATGGAAGCAAGGTCCAATCCCATTATTATAACTTATAATACGATCATCTCACAGATGAAGAAGTGAGCAAGCCTTTCTCCAATGGATTCTAACAGCGCAGACTAGGCATCTTTATCAGATTTCTATTTATATATTAGTAAAAAAGCCCCTTGTTTCAAGGCTAGGGCTTCCCGGTTTAATTGCTATTTGAATTTAGCAGCATTGGCCGTAGAATCAAATATGGACGGTGACTGACCACTAGATCTGTCGATCGAGACCTTGCTTCACCACGCCCAAGCCGGAGGCTAAGTAGAGTTGAATAAGGTGAAGATGGATACCGCTCATAAAGAGCTTGGTTAAGTGGTATGCCTTGCTGGTTGGATCAGAATCCCTTCCCTTTCTTTCGACTTGCTTGCTACTGGATTATTATAATAAAAGACAAACTGGTTTGCATTGGTAGCTATTCTTAGCGGTGACATACTTTTTTTTTATTAATATATATAATAATTATTGAAGTTAAACCACGGGAAAACAAGCACAGGAAACAAGACAACGGCCAACGATCCGTTCCCTCACTCCCAATAGAATAGATAAAGCAATGATAAACCGCTCGGGACCCATATTCCCATGGTCCCTTCGCTCAACAAAAAGTCCTAACAATAAGGATATTATCTAACAGATACGCTGTCTAACTACTATAACAAAGTCATCAACTTAGACTACTTTCAGATAAGGGTTGTTATACAAGTCAACTATTATCGTACAGTGATGATCGAAATAACTGTTGGTGATCCCTTTTCGAGTTCCTTCGTTCCAGTCCAGCGGCGGAAGGGGAGACTTAGATCTTGTCAGTTCATAACAAAAACCGCATCCGGTGGTATCCTATCGTCGTAAAAAAATAATTCATTGCTTCAAAAAGGGAATGAGCTCTCACAGGTTGAGTTTTTTCGGCCAGATTTCGCGTATCATTTATTTCGTATAGAGAGAAGAATAAATTGTCCTTTTTCTTGCTGTTGTTAAACAGGCTGTGCCTTCGGCCGCCTATGATAGGGGGGCCCTTTCCACTCCTTGTTGAAGTTGCAAAGCTCGTTGAGGCAGATTGAACGCTACGCCCTTGGAATAAAATCTTTTCCTGGATAGATGCTGTACATCCAAATCCAGATGCCGAAGTTTTTGCAGGGTGATCAAATTGACTTAAGAACCTGGGTCAGATTCTATTGATTGTGGTTTCTTGGCTGGTCCCTGTGCCATACAGAGGACTATTATGCTCCTCGTCCCTAATAACCTAACCTAATAATAAGAATAGGTCGTCGTCTGTAAATGCAGCCATATTAATCATCCTATAAGGATTCCTTCCTCGACTGTTCTGCAAAGAAAGCCAGATTATCCTCAATCCTCAGGATTAAAGAATGCTTCCACCAAAGTACCCGGAAACATCATTAGCACGTCATATCATATACTGTGAGCAAGGCGGGCTGAGAATCCTCTTCTAATCTAAGGGGCCAGCACAAAATGGCGAGATCATCTATCTATCTCTAGGATATCCGCTGTTATGCCTTCCTTACCTACCTGAATTCATTCATACCATTCCCTCACGTGCCTTTGCAGTTAGCAGCGGAAAGAGAGATAGAGATTGGTTAACTCCCTTAAGTCTTCCTAAGGGTATAAGAAGGTATCCGTGAGGGCATTTAAAGTGAGGGTATCACTCGGATAGTTAGGCCCGAGAGATAGCTGAATTGACCTTAGTCTTCCTAAGGGAGTGAGTGAACTACTAGTCGTAGGGCACGAACGCAATAAGAAGGAAGTCTTTCTTTCGCGCTGCTTTGGAATTTTTTGCAGGGAAGGTCCTTTCCGTTAATTCAATATCTGTCTCGCCTGCTAACTATTCTCGGTCTACCCTGATAGGGTATTCGATTCCTCTTGGCTACTTTACCTTTATTACGATATCACCAGATTAGCAAGAAATACCTGTGACCTGGTTCACGCTTTGTTTTGACTTCAAGCAGTTCCAAGATCAGGATCCGTATTTTATTTTCAATCAATCTCCTCAGCATGAATTAAAAGTGGGTCTTTCGATACAAGTGGTAAGACCTATCATTCAGCATCCAAGACCTGGCCGATGGCTACTTCAAATTCAAGTGCCACTTATCTTAACACAACTCGGGCTAATCGACTCCCAGCCTAGCTAGACCTGGTTCAAGCAATTAAGCCAAAGCAACACTTATTCCTTACCGGATTCAATTCTTTCGTCCACTTCTCTTTCTTTTCTTTCACTATTCCCATCAAGCCTTGGGTTCTCTTGATGCTTTCATTTCCCTCAACCTGAGTAAGCTGGTCCCTCAGTCAAACTTCTTCCAGTTCGCGTTGTTTACCCCGAGTGGATCAAAGGGTTCCTTCGGAGCAAATAAATCTTGCGCTGCTTAAGGAGCTCCCCACATTCGCACGGGCTGGGGACATGATGAGAGCTGCAAACATGGCTCTGGAATGTGTCCCTTACCACCCTAACTACTAGCTCTAGATCAGGATAGGAAAGAGCCCTCGGATTTACAAGCAATTGCTCTGGTATGCTAAACCACCAAACGGAGAATCCAATCCATAAGCAAGTTAGGAGAAAAAATAGCATATCCCTTACATACGAATAAATGAGTGCCTCCTCTAAGCTAAACTCTTTGATTCTGGAGGTTTTTCGCTGTAAAAAAAAACCCCTGCCTTCGATCTGGTGATCTCAGTAAATATGAATCTCTTCCTACTTCTCTTATTCTGAACGGTAATTGCTCCATATTCGCTGTAGGTGGAAGCCAAGGACCAATGGAATACATTCTATGTCGCTCGCCCTGCTTTCTAACCCAAAGTAAAGTGTACGCCGGGCAGGAAGTCGAATGGTGCGGGTGGATGTACTTATAGTATAACTGTCGTTGGAAGGGACTTCTCGTACTTCAGGCACTCCAGAGGTTAGTTTTTAAAAGAGTGAGAACATGTCAAACAACAAAGAAAATAAGGAATGGAA
>NC_021164.2:50780943-50787911 GCF_000331145.2 Cicer arietinum | reverse complement strand
TGCCAGAGGGACTGCAATCAATTCACCGGGTAATAAAAGTACCTTTACACCTACCCTTTTTTTTAGTATGACTAGACCCAATAGATTGTATCACTATACCCAGAACTTGTTGTCTACCTAGGGATATGCCATTTACGGGGGGAGCTAGTCAGAGATTTGGACTTCTTAAGCCAATCCTAGTACTGGTCTTACTTATTACTGCTATAAATATTCTAACGGGTAGAATGATTAGCTCTTAGACCTGTTCAAACTCTGTGACAGGTTAGGACAACTATTGTTATAAATGATAGGCCTTTCACTTCTTTGCTTGGTAGCTCCGTCTTTTATAATATGCTATAGATTATCAATACATCTTTCCTTTGCACTGAAAGCTGGCTAGCCTAAAATCTCTACTTGAACTACTGAAATGGGATCTAGCCTTTGGGCTTAGTTCAGAGTTCTGCCTTCTAGGCTTCTTCCTTAATCAGGAAAAGCCCTTTACGCTTTGAGCCGGGTATGAAAAAAGTGAATCCGGATCCTTCGCCACCTTCTCTCCTTGGTTCTGAGATTGTAAGGATTTCTTCCCTCTTTCTCTTAAAATTAAACCGGCATACTGAAATCGATTGCACTAAGGGGCTTCGATTTTGCTGAAAGAAGGACTTCGTTGAAAAATATAAAGATATTGGTTACATCTCGCGTACTTGCCCATATTACTTATATGGGGTGACCCACTTCTACTTACGCGGATTCCAAAGCCGCTCCCATTCCTCAAAGCCCGGCAGCAGAGTCAACCCCTCCTTCGGTCGGTTCATGAGCTGCCAAAAGCTAACTCTACGCTCGGTAGCTACCGGATCTAATGCACCATTCTTCGGCCTATTACGAACAGTTTCGATGTCCCAGATCGTCTTGTGTTTCATCAATCTTCGGCAGGAGTTTGATGCGGGGATTCCCAGCTGTAGTGGGCATCGCTTGGAAATCGAAATAGTAATGGTATTGCCTACTCATGTTACTGATCATTATACGAACTAATGCCTTTTCTGGGGGGGGACGATCAGCTCATATCTATTTATTTATATAATTTTAGAATTAGAATTGATTCTTTCCCTCGGGGAACGAAGGCTATAAGAGAATCAGTAGCTTTGGAAAGGAAGTAAAGATGAGCTCTCTTCTGACCCTAAGGGCTAACTGAACTCACTTGAAAGAGGGAGACAAAGATGTGAACATGAAGTTCAGAAGTTCCCCAGACGTGGGGACTAGGGACGGAGATTCTTTGAAAGAAGACCGCTTTGCCATGAAGTGCGGTTGAAAGATCGGATTATAATAAGCTTTTTCTTTTTTTTGCCAGAGAAAGAGAAGAACCTACGACTGTGGAATGCTTCTTATATGTTCGTAAAATAGGAACTCAAAGTAAAAACTAGACTTTGTCTTGCAAACTGACTTCAGCCATAGTGAACAGGGGAAACTGCTCACTTTGATAGCCCTACCCTAGTGTATGCACTCAAGCAGAGTAGACGGCACGCGTCACCAAGCATACCGCCCGAGGTTAAGGGTTCATCAGCGAATGGAGTTAGGCCCATTTCCTAGCCTAGTTTTAAGCAGAACAGCACCATCCTAGTCCAGAGCAGTACTTCTCTTATGGGCTCGAGGCAAGACAAGCAGCCCGCTTCGCTTCCTCAATTGCTCAAGGAACAAGATGAAATAATGCTTATGTGGAACGTCTTCTGGCGAGGCTTGGGGATTAAACCAATATCTTTCTATTTGAAGCAGTGTGCGGTATGCCTTAAATTCAACAAGCATACGCTGGCCAGAATAGTACTTAGATTTCCGTCTCTGTTTAGTTTAGCTGACTCGCTCGGGATATCCTCACATCATTCCGGCATTTCACCGTCAGAGGATCCGATCCTTAAAGGTTATTCCAAAAGTGATTTGCTTGTCCAGTGGTACTTGTCGCTTTTCTCCGAAGGCTATTGAATTAGCTAAACCACGTGGGTGGCGGTTGTCCATGGATGTCCCTTGGGCCTATTCTTCATCGGATACGAGAGCAGGAAGAGCTTCTATTCCATCAACACCTGTTATTCCAGCAACAGCTCTTACTGTAACAGAACTAGGACCATCAACTCCAACTGTCCTTATAGGCGAAAGCCACCTCCTTGACAGATTACGGAGCTACCCAGCTTCTCTTCCAAGTAGTAGAAAAACCGCCTTTCACCCGCTTCTCTAAGGAAAAAGTCTAATGTCATGTTGAGAATCTAAAGGATTGATCGAAAGGCAGTGATTTCGACCTAGAGTGAAGCTTTGGCTTTCGGCGGCTATTAGATACGGATTGACGAGTTGACCTAAACGAGTAAGAACAATTGTTGGAACGAGATTGATCACTGAAGAAATGCTAGCTCCTTCTTCAACTCCTGGCCCGGCAAACTCCGATCAATCACTTCCTTGTCCTCTTCCTACTATGGATGCCCCCTGCTCTTATAATTCTATTGATCAAACCGTTTGATGACATAGAGACAGAGATTCCTAAGAGATTATTTCTTGCAGCCTATAACAGCTGATTCTCAACTATTCTTGCCAACACATTCCGACTACCCTATACTATTAGGCTCCCACAAAGGCTGAAGAAGACTCCTACCCTCCCCTTCTCAATAGGGCCTTAAGCTAGACTGAACTGACTGTAACTCGCTCAATCGGGCGCAGCGCATTAGACTTAATTAGTGTTTGTTTTGGCATTTGTAGCAGGAGAATAGGAAGAATTGAATTACAAAGCGATATTATCTTATAAGCAGAACTAGCGCTTAAGGTGCCTAAGCGGGGGAAGAAGTAAAGTCTCATCCCTTGACTACGAAACCGAAACTAAGCGGCTATTCTTCATATCGAGAAATGAAGTGAGAAGGATTTCTAGCTAGTCTTCCTTATAACCGGGTAAATGACTTAACCAATCGAGTTGTTCACATTCAACTATGGCAATTCTTGTTAAGAGCTGAAACCAAGAGTTCAGAGCGGCCAAGCGGAATCCTAGTTTCTAAAAGCACTCATTCCCTTAGGATAGGAGCATTCGTTAGCTAATCTTTCTACGCTTAGATATCTATCTATTATTCTCCCTTTCTATTCCTCGGTAAGCGGACCGTGGGAGCATGAGGGGGGGCGGTATCAGCTTTTGACTGATAGAAAGCATCTCTCTTTTGTCCCTCCTGACCGAACCCGAAAAGAATAACTTTATGCCACTTTGTACACTTTAGTGTAGGCACCTTCTTTAAACGTGCCAAGCTGTGGAAGAGAGGTGCCAGGGGAATCAATGCTCTCAGCTGAAACAGGGCTTGAAGCCTTCGAAAAACCTTTCTGCTCTTTTCTTCCTATCGGGTGGCGTCAACCGGACTGAAAAATAGAATAGCTGATCGAGCTCTTTGGTACGCGGCTAACCTTTTAAATTGAGCTGTTCTTGCTACTCCCATAAAATAAACTAAATAAATTGGGTGGGTAGGATAAGGACTCTTATCATACAGCTCTTTTTCTTGTTCCACTAGCTAGGACAAAATTATCAGATGTCCCTTTCGTTATTACAACCTTCTTTTTTGATGTCAAAGACCAGAAGCTATGCGGAAATTTCCATTGGATCTCGGTTGTTCTTTTCAGCGATGGCTATTCATTTAAGTCTTCGGGTAGCACCATTAGATCTTCAACAAGGTGGAAATTCTCGTATTCTTTATGTACACGTTCCTGCGGCTCGGATGAGTATTCTTGTTTATATCGCTACGGCTATAAACACTTTCTTATTCCTATTAACAAAACATCCCCTTTTTCTTCGCTCTTGCGGAACCGGTACAGAAATGGGTGCTTTTTTTACGTTGTTTACCTTAGTTACTGGGGGGTTTCGGGGAAGACCTATGTGGGGCACCTTTTGGGTGTGGGATGCTCGTTTAACCTCTGTATTCATCTCGTTTCTGATTTACCTGGGTGCACTGCGTTTTCAAAAGCTTCCTGTCGAACCGGCTCCTATTTCAATCCGTGCTGGACCGATCGATATACCAATAATTAAGTCTTCAGTCAACTGGTGGAATACTTCGCATCAACCTGGGAGCATTAGCCGATCTGGTACATCAATACATGTTCCTATGCCCATTCCAATCTTGTCTAACTTTGCTAACTTCCCCCTCTCAACCCGTATCTTGTTTGTTCTGGAAACACGTCTTCCTATTCTATCTTTTCTCGAATCTCCTTTAAGGTATGAAATCGAAGCTCGAGAAGGATAAAAACTTTGAGTGGATTTATACCTGGCTGTTTTCACGCATCAAAGTGAAACCGTGTTAATACATTTCAGGGAAGGACCACGTACCTGGTTCGGAAAATAAATAAAGTCTCACACATCCTCTTGTTCCCAAGAGTCCTATTTGCTTTCTTGATTGGTAAACCCAACCAGCTATTTACAACAAACAAGTCTTTCCTCTTGTTGGGGGGAGCAGTTCAAAAAGAAATAAACCAAAGCAAATGCCATTAGATGAACTCTTAAACGCTGTAAAGCCCTTTTTACAGTGGGGCACAGAAGAACCTATACAGTTAGAGAGCACAGAAGAACCGATACAGTTAGATCCAGGGACGCTACCACAGGTTCCCGGGAATCCACCCGTGGAAGTCCCTTCTTCCTCTTCGGTGGTCGAAGGGGAGGTCTCCCAAAATGACCTTTGGGCGGCTGTGGACAGTGCGGAACGCCAGCAATGGCAAGATATGCTTGCGTCCAAGGAGTGGCGGTTTTCTGAGCGTCATTTCGCTCTCTGCGACAGAAAAATTCCCCTTATTGTGGCAAAGGCTCTGTCCTTATATAACGATGGGCACCTGCCGCTCCAAATAAAAGACGAGGGGGATATTGCGAGAGGCATAAATGCCTACTTTGCCGATATGAACCACTACCCCTCGAACGCATCCCGATTACAGCACCTAAAACGGGTACAGGACTGTATCGGTAATCCAAAAAGCTCCATCTGGCACGAAATAAGGGGTTACATGGAAAGCTGAAATATCCCTCTTGTTGTTCTTATCAAATTATCCTTTGAATTACTCTGACATTCCACGTTTCCGAAACGGATCCTATCAAATATTTGACATTTTCTATGATCATCTCTATTTTAGGTATTCGGGGAATCCTCCTTAATAGACGAAATATTCCTATTATGTCAATGCCAATTGAATCAATGTTATTAGCTGTGAATTCGAACTTTTTGGTATTTTCCGTTTCTTCGGATGATATGATGGGTCAATCATTTGCTTCATTGGTTTCAACGGTGGCAGCTGCGGAATCCGCTATTGGGTTAGCCATTTTCGTTAGAACTTTCCGAGTCCGAGGGACTATTGCTGTAGAATTGATTAATAGCATTCAAGGTTAAACATGACTCCTAGAGAATTACCAAAATACGAAGTTCTCTTTTCTCCTTTCGTTCTCTTCTTTCTTTTTTATTTTTACTTGGTTGGCAGGGCAGGGTCGGGGCCTTTATCGCTGGGCGAGCGCATCCGATTGATTCTAAAGTCCTTTCCTAAACCACTTCCCGTTTAGTTGCTGAAAGATAGATAGAACCTATGAGATTTAGTTCCAGGAATATGCAAGCTAGAAAGATGCTATTTGCTGCTATTCCATCTATTTGTGCATTAAGTTCGAATAAGATATCAATCTATAATGAAGAAATGATAGTAGCTCGTTGTTTTATAGGCTTCATCATATTCAGTCGGAAGAGTTTAGGTAATACTTTCAAAGTGACTCTCGACGGGAGAATCCAGGCTATTCAGGAAGAATCGCAGCAATTCCCCAATCCTAACGAAGTCGTTCCTCCGGAATCTAATGAACAACAACGATTACTTAGGATCAGTTTGCTAATTTGTGGCACCGTAGTTGAATCATTACCAATGGAACGTTGTGCGCCTAAGTGCGAAAAGACAGTGCAAGCTTTGTTATGCCGAAACTTAAATGTTAAGTCAGCAACACTTCCAAATGTTAAGTCAGCAACACTTCCTAATTTAATCAAATTATAAATGATAAAAAATTAAAATTTTATATATAATATAATATTGAGATTAATATATATATTATGTACAAAAAAATTTATAATTTTCTACAATTTATTTTACGTGTTTGTAAAAGAAAATTGTATTTTTTTAGATTAAAATTTCCAATTAACAAAATAGAAATTTTCCCAAATGATGTTAGATAGAAAAGAATCTCAATTTTGTTTGAGAATTATTTTGAATTTTACCAAACAATGTTTTTACAAACAAAAAAAAAGTATGTCAATTTTTTTTCAAAATTTTGGAATTTTTTTCCAAACAAATTTTTTATAAAATAAAATTGAGATTTTTGTATTTTTTTAAGATAAAAGATTTTCAAAATAATTTTTTTAAAAAAACATTGATTCTAAAAATGACCCGATTTTAAATTGATTTTTGTAAAATCAATTGAATGATTGATTATAAAAATTTGTTATAATAAATAATTTTCATATTGATATAATTGGGATTCTTTTTTAGTACTCTCTTTCTGAAAAAAAAATTCACAAATGCCCCCTTTTTTTTTCTTACTTACAAGTCGCCATTTGGAATGGCGACTTCCGTAAAGAAGCCCAAGTTCGAAATAGCGACTTCCCACTTGATTTAAAAAAAAAAAAAATTCAATTTTGTTTTATTTTTAATAGATAACATAAATATTATATATATAATTAATTAATATACAAATAAATAAATAAAAATTTTAAATTAAAAAATATTTTTAGTAAACCCAAGTTTTAAATGGGTATTTTTCAAAAGATTTTTTTTTCAGAAAAAAAATTTAATTCAATTTTTATTAAAATAATAAAAATAATATATATATAATTAATATAATTTATAAAAATAAAAAAATAAAAATTTTAAACTACGATAAAATTTTAGGAAATTTAAGTTCGAAATGTCAATTTGACAAAAAAAAATTTTTTATAAATTATTTCAATTTTTATTAAAATAACAAAAAGTAA
>NC_021164.2:50776507-50780723 GCF_000331145.2 Cicer arietinum | reverse complement strand
TATATATATATATATATAATTAATATAATTCATAAAAATAGATAAATAGAAATTTTAAATTATGATTAAATTTTTGCAAACCAAGTTCGAAATGTCATTTTTTTTAAAAGGTTAGTTTTTTGTAAAAAATAATTATTTCAATTTTTGTTGAAATAACAAAAGTAATATATATATATATATATATATATATATATATAATTCATAAAAATAGAAATTTTAAATTACGATAAAATTTAACGAAACCCAAGTTCGAAATGCCGATTTCGCAAAGGTTTTTTTAAAAAAATATTTATTTCAATTTTTATTGAAATAACAAAAATAATATATATATATATATAGATAAATTCATAAATAATATATATAGCAAAAATATATATATAAATAACAATATATTAGGATAATTCATAAAAATACATAAATAGCAAATTTAAATTACGATAAAACTACATAAATAGAAATTAGGATAATTGACTAGAGCTGGATGTAACATTTGGACAATGTTTTCGAGTATGGCCAGTTAATCGACATAATCCACATTTTCTCGGTACTTTTTCTTTAACGTCCATTTTAGTTCTAATACGGATACTATTTGGACGATCTTTTTTAATTCTCCGCATTTGAGGATTGTGATACAATCTTTCACCTTCATATGTGGGCCAATATCCTTCATTAGGTATAGGTGGAAACTCTTCTTTGTATATGTTAAATACATTAACAACCTTGTACACGTCAGATATATGCACTAAATAATTTTGACGAGCATAAGAACATGCAGCTATGACATGTGAATAAGGAACATGTAGAGCTTGAAATTTTCCACACCATTTTCTTTGAAGGTTGACTTCAAAATGATCAATTGGTCACACCTCTCTTGGGTTTACCGTTTCATGCACCATGAAAGAATAATGATTTTCGTCGATTTGCATGACTTGGTGAGTATTAGATTTACCAACTTCACATTTAATCTTGTCCATGCAATCGTCTGTGTATACTCGACCAGAAGCTAATGATGTCTGATGTCGTTGTCCCATTTCTGCATATAAAACTCCCAATCTATAGTATGTTGATTGTACCAAAGCAGTGATTGGGAGATTGCGTGTACCCTTGAGCACTGCGTTGATGGACTCGGAAACGTTTGTTGTCATGTGTCTCCATCGTCGACCTTGAGAATAAACCATAGTCCATTGTTCTGGGGGATATTATCGATCCATCTTAAAGCTTCTGAATTTTCCATCTTGATTTCATTGTGGTAATACTTGAATGATTGCTCATTTAATGCATATCTTGTAAGAAATGATGTAAAAATTATCAAATATGATAAAGTGATAAATGGAAAATATACTAAGAAGAATTAGATCATTACCCATACAAACAAGTTTTCTTTGAAGTCTCTTGTCCTTGAACTTTCTCATGAAATTTTGTGCAATGTGTCGAATGCAGTACACATGTGTTGACGGAGGATCATGTCAACCATTATTTGGATTATTATAAGCACTCTTAATGAATTCGTGTCTATCTGAAATCAAACAAATGTCGACTTGAGGTGTTACATACCTTCTTAGATTTTTCAAAAAAAAAGCTCCAAGCACCCCCTGTCTCACCTTCCACAAGTGCATAAGCAATGGGAATTGTATTTTTGTTTCCATCTTGTGCAACAACAAGCAAAAGAGTCCCTTTGTACTTTCCGTACAACCAAGTTCCATCCACAGAGACAAATGGTTTACAAAATTTAAACCCAGATATGCACGGAGGGAAAGCCCATAATAGTCGTTTGAAAATTTTTGACCCCTGTAATAGAGTATTATCAGAATATGCAAGTGATACTTCCATTTCCACAATAGTTCCTCGAAGAAATTTTTGCATAATCAACAACCACATTAGAAGGTCATTGTAAGACCTTTCCCAGTTCCCATAAATTGTTTAGCTAGCTTTGTTCTTTGCCATCCATGCCTTTCTATAGGTGATTGTGTAGTTGTATCGTTCCTGAATATGTGCAATGATCACCTTCACTTTAATTGATGGATCATCTTTCAAAAGCGACTTTATGCTTTCGCATATAATGTTAGAGTCAAGCTTGGTATGTCCTATGACATAGATGAATTTGCGCAATTGTGGGGCCCCTTCAAACGACCAATCACCCATTGCTTACTTTTTTGACTTAACGAAGCCCTACATTTGAACAAGCATTGTGGATTCACCTTCACTTTAATTGATGGATCATCTTTCAAAAGCGACTTTATGCTTTCGCATATGATGTTAGAGTTAAGCTTGGTATGATCCTGTGACATAGAGGAATTTGCGCAATTGTGGGGCCCCTTCAAACGACTAATCACCAATTGCTTACTTTTTTGACTTAATGAAGCCCTGCATTTGAACAAGCATTGTGGATTCACACATTTAATTACATACCTGTATTGATCAGATTTCACTACACGGTAATTGATGGAGTGTTTGATGTGATAATGCTTAATTGCAAGTTGACAACCTAGTTTGCTATTAAACTTCATTCCAACCTCAAGAGATGCATCTAATGGAGGTGGTTCATTAGATGGCATATCAAATTCGGAGGATTGGTAAGCATAATCCAAATTTAGGTTACGCATATGGAATGGCGGATTGTACTCTAGATCGTCACCATTGTCATTGTCATCTTTGTTGTCCTCGTCTTCATCAAAGTATATTTCTTCTTCACTTATTTCTTGTTGATCAAAATCGTTCATATCATCTAATGGAATATATGGTTCAGGTTCAAATGTTTCGACCTGGTCAAAGTATGGTTCGGGTTGGTAAGATTCATAATTTTGAAAAGAATAAGTGTTTTGTGTTTGAAAATGGTATTCAGGGTCAGGTGTGGTTGAGGATGATGGTTGACCAACATCGTATAATGGATTACCATCCTCAAATGTAACATATAACTCGATAGATCCGAGTCGTGGCCACTGTTTATTAACATCAAACATGAGTTCAACATATTTGTCGTCTTCAACATTTAACAACTCATAATGAACTAGGCTTTGTCCAAATGAGATAGGGTGTCAAAAAATTATATTAGACATCTTTTGATTTTCTAACCTCAACTTTGCTTCAATTTTTTTCTTCAAGTAGGTAAGGTTGCATCCAAAATTAACTCGAATAGCATTTTTTCGTCGCTTTTGAAATATTTACCAATATCTTGTCTTTCACATATTTCACCATTGTAATAAATAAATAAAACTATATTTTTTGGTGCCTTTGATATAAAAATCAGATATTGAGATTGAGATGAAATGCAATGGAAATAATATATCATATTTATAGACAACCAATTGTAATACATGCAATTATAGAAGACCAATTGTGATACATGCAATGCTGTAAAATACGGCCAACACTTGTGGAATCCGATTGTGATAATTCAACTCTTTTGCACTGTCATTGCTTTAGCCTAGACGTGCATGCATGCATTGCCTTACAAGTCGCCTTTCCCAAAGGCGACTTCGTGACATCCCCTTCGATAAGTCGCCATCCCAAATGGCGAGCTCATGACACACCTGCTGCAAGTCGCCAGTCACAAAGGCGGCCTTGGAAAAAGCTTTGAGAAAGGCGATTTAGATGGAATTTGAATTTATTCTCACGTTGGGAACTTGCTTGTTTTTAGCCTAGTCTTTTATGTCTAATCTAATCCATGTCATTGTGTATTTTCAAAGTGTTTGTTGTGTATTGTCAAATCTAATCCTTGCATGCATAATATTTTATTGGTCATTCAAAGTATTGTTTTGTTTATAAATAGACTAAGTCTATGATCATATTTCTTCACTCTTCCACTCTTAACAACTTCAATTTTCTTTATATTTTCACTATTAATATTTCTTCCTTGGTCTTTATATTTTATCTAAATGGCATTGTTATGGAATGATGATAATTACAGATCAGCATTACACCACATTCAAAATTTTGTAAGTAATACAATACTTGAAGTTATATATTTTATACTCAATTTTATTTAAAAATGTAGTTTTATTATAATAAATTCTAAAATATTTTTTTTATATATTTTATACTAAGTTTCATTCTAAAATATTTTTTATACTATGGTATGATTCATCTCATTCTAATATATTTTTATTCTTTGCTTATTACAGGACTCATCTCAAAATTCAAGATCACTTAGCCATAAACACATTGCACCAAATTCTTTAATAATTCCATTGTTGAATGAAGTCGGGTTTGGTAACGT